>NC_056729.1:493784444-493791944 GCF_019279795.1 Protopterus annectens | reverse complement strand
GCACAGTTGTACAGTAGATAGCTTATCATCATTGAGAATTTGAATGCCAATAACATTGTGATGTATATCCTCTTAGGCTTTTTGTTTTTTGTTAGAAACGTATTTAATTCCACGAGAGCACCATGCATCATGCATTTGGGTCTTTTCAGTTTGATGGTAGGAGGCTGCATAGATGATGTCAGTGTCTGACAATGACTACACAGATTTTAAGGTATTTTGCACTTTTTTTACACTTGCTGCAGTGAATGCAATGTCAGAAACTTCAGAATGTGTGACATGGTACATATGTGTAGTACAACTTGAACTGATGTAGCTTTAAGGGGTTCGCATGCCACATGGTCATGTTTCCATAATGTGTCAGATGCAGTAAAGAACTAGAATTGTGAACATCACCCAAGCCATTGTTTTATTACTCAGCTATCAAGGCAATTTTATACATACCTACTACATTATGTCAGAATGGTAACTGGATCTGCTGGCCATACAAAGGAATCATAACAGGATAATTTGCACAGTAAGATAAAAATAATATTGCAGATGTACTGCAAGTCTCCTTTTTTTTATTTTATTTATAGGACAATGTAACCTTTTCTTTTATCACCATGTTACTGGGTGCATTAAGACTATGAAAAGGCTAACAGTTTTTAGGGACAATCACTTGAGATGGGAAACATTATTCATTTATATATTTATTTATTTGCAGTTTGTTTTCCAGTATAGTCCATTGGTCCACAAGAAGCCCGTTTTCAATGGAGTCCCGGGGAGAAAAGCTCCAGAAAAATACAAATACATAGTATACATTGCACATATACATTACAAATTATCTCATAGGAATACAAAGTAAATATGATAAGAAAAGGTTAGCAATGATAGACTACATCAGTATGGTTCCCTATTACGTTGATGAACTTTTAAAAGTTTGAATACTATATGGTCGAACCCATATGTTCGAACTTTTAAAAGTTCGAACGTGTTAACGGAGATCTCCGTTCAGTGCGGAAAGGGAAGATTTCCCTTTACTGCACTGTAGTGTGGTCTTGGAGGTGGTATATTTAAAGGGCGGGGGGTGTGGGGTGCAGCACTCCAAGTGGGGGGTGCAGGGGGGCTTACCCCCCTGCTTACAACCATTAGGTATGTTTTTTTTGTGTTTTTTTTTTCTGCCGTTTTCAAAATTTTAAAAGTTCGAACATATGGGTTTGACCATATAGCATTCAAACTTTTAAAGTTTTGATAAAGTAATATGAACCCCATCAGTGTAGTTCATTAAACAGCAGTAAAAAACACTTTTTTTTTTTACAGAGGTAGCAGCATAAGGTAACTTTTAAGTATTTGGTCAAATAGTTCAATAGAGTTGTGGAACTATAGGAGGCAGTGATGGTGTATTTAGTTCTAGGAGAGTAGGAAGTTACATTATAAGCTAGGTGGCGGTGGTGGGGCATTAAAGGGTTATTTGAACAGCTGGCTTTATAAAGCCTAACATTGGAAAGGATTCAGTGAAAGGTGTTCTGAGAACCTGCGAAGACCAATTGCAAGTTCAGCTGGTTGAGACTTCAGATTTAACATAGTTTGATGTCCTAAGCATCTGTTACAAAATGAAGCAAAGCACATGAATATAAACTGGACAACAAATATAAAAATATCAACAAATATGAAATATTAAACAAATGAACTTCATGGAAATAATAAAGCAACTAAATAAGCTTACACTTAGTGATGTGTTAAATGCATAAAGTACAAGCAATTTTAAATAACTAGAATATAAAATTATGATGAACAAATACTAAGCAATCCAAGATTACACTAATAATAAAGCAAGCAAAACTGCAAAATAAGCCCAAGCACTGCTCAGGGGATGATTATAGGCTGTAGTCCACCAAAAGAAAATAGCAGTGTTAGAATAACACCGCATTAAACAAAGCAACAGAATAATCTAGAAAACAACTGCAAGCATTCTGATCTGCTAGAATGGAAAAAGGCCAGACGCAATCCAAAGTAAGCCTAAACCAGACTGCTAACAGGCATCCTTAAAGTTACCTCCAAAAACTGAACATCAAACCAAATAACAAATGCAATTCTGACAAATGTATAGTGCAAAAGTAAAATGAAAGACATCTAAACTGAAATCATCCTATACAACCCTATTCTGTCTGATGTTGCCACACACACACACACACACACACACACACACACACACACACACACACACACACACACACACGCACACACACGCACAGACACGCACACACACACACACACACACACACACACACACACACACACACACACACACACACACACACACACACACACACATACTTAGACAAGGCTTTGTGAGCTCCTCAGATTTACTATGCAATTTACATGATTTTGCAAGAGGTTCTCTGGTTTGATTTTCGGCTGGGGTGCCTTCTGTGCGGAATCTGCATGTCCTCCCTGTGGTAGCGTGGGTTTCCTCCGGGTGCCCCGGTTTCCTCCCACATCCCAAAGAACTGCATTAGGTGGATTGGACACTCTAAATTGGCCCTAGGTGTGAGTGTGTGCGTGTGTGTGTGTGCCTTCTGTGGAAGGTTGGGCACCGGGCTGGCAACTCGACACTGTAAAAACTCCTCTGCCAATCATGAGTGGACAGATGATCCGCTGTGGTGACCCCTTACCGGGAAAAGCCGAAAGAAGAAGAAGAAGAAGTAGTGTGAAAGTGCCTTCCCTGATGATTTTATGATCCAGTAACATGCATGTTACAAAATATTTCCTTCTGTTAGCAATGTAATTCAAAGGAATGGGGTGATTGCTTGCATGTATTGTTGGAGTTGCCAGGCCTTGGATTCATTTAAATGGGAACTGCAGGAGTTTTGGAATTTTTGCAGCCACAAAAAAGTTATAATGATTGCCATGCTTATTGTACTCAGATATTAACCTATGTTAACATTGGGAAAATATGACATGAGGCTACTAATGGTTTGTTTTTTTTTTTTAGAGGGAAAAACGACTGATATTTATCTATACTGGGAATGCAGAATCATTCTTTTTTGGAAGGTACTGGATTATCACTTACAAAGTTACTGTTAGGCAGAAAGAGGAAAACTACTGTGCCGTTAGAGAATCAATGTTATGTTGCTTAGTTGTTGAAAAAATACCAGGTTAGACAGAAAGATTTCTGTGATAGGTATGTTACTCCTTCATCTGTTTTGCCAAAAAACAAATGGAGCAAGAGTACAAATGTAATGAAATGTGCATGAGGGTTACTTGGAGGCTGTTGTACTGGCAGATAAACCTGACCTTAGATGCTGTTATGTATGAAGACAAGGTCTGCAGATCTGCAGAAAATGTCAAAGATATTCATAGACCAAAATCAGGATTACCTTTACAGAGAATGGAATGGCTGAGATTGATGTATATAAAACCCTCTCAGAGAATGATGAATGTTGTGTCTTTCGGCTTTTCCCGGTTAGGGGTCGCCACAGCGGAACTCCGGTCCGCTAATCATTGGCAGTAGATTTTTACGTGCCAACTTGCCGGGCCTGACACACAACTTTCAATGAAGGAACGCCCATTCATGCATGTCGCCACACAGAAGATGCTCTAACTGAGAATCAAACGGGACAAGATCTTATTGTGAGGCGACAACGCTACCGCAGCACCACCACCGATCATAAGCTAAAAAGCTGTAAAAGTCAGGAGAGTTCAAAATATGCACTGAATCTAGAATTAAAATTCCTAGGGGAAGGCAAACTGAATCCACAAGCAAGATCAAAAGCATTTAGGATGAGGAGTCACAAAATGAATCATATCAGGTTTCTATGATTTTAACTGTTGCATAGCACAAAGGTGTATGCAGTCATGAAAGCCCGATTAAGGAATGTTTATGATTTAGTGATTGAGATGTACAGAATACACATAGATTTTATATAGTGAAAAGGATTTAAAACTTTTTTGAATGTGCTTAATTTAATTTAAAACTAACAATAATATGCTAGTATAGTTTTTTGTAGCAGTAGATTTTGGGTGCAACCATTTGAAATGTTAGGACCCGCTAGACTGAGTCCTGAAACTCGGACACTGAATGGCTGAGAAATTGGGCTTACATATACTAAGTCTGAGATATAATTTCTTGGAATATTCCTTTTTTCCCAGGATATGGTAATCTTAAAGTTGGTATATATAAGTTTGGGGATGTCAGGGGACCTGCCTCCCACAGGGCGGGGGTGCAGGGGGACCTGCCCGCAAAAAAGAAGTTTAAAGGAGAAGAGATTCACTCTTTTATATTTCTGGTGTTTTTGTTTTTGTCTTTTTGGCATTCAGCCCTTCGAGTGCCAACATTTCTATAGGGATCCTATTTTGAAACATTGTAAGATAATTACCTCATAACATATTTATTATGAGTGTAATAGTAGATTTTGGAACATTGTAAGTACAATTATCGCTTAGCGTACACACACACACACACACACACACACACACACACACACACACACACACACACACACACACACACATAATTAGTGAATATAGTAGTACAGCTTAATCATGTGTCAGCATAAGTTTAATTATGTGATCTAGCTTTTTGGAGACTGCATGTTACACCATGTTGCCATTTGCAGTAAAGGTTTTGAGCTTTGGCCTAGTACTTGTCTTATTACTTGGCCATCAAGAACATTTTTATAAATGAATATTACACGCAATTCAGACATGCTGTCTACCCTGAATGCTTTCATTGCTGATCCCTGTAACAACATTAAAGGGAGGGTCCAAATGACAGGCATATGCCCATCACAAAGTGGTCTGAATAGGCCTAGTAACTTCACTCAGAACACATAGACAGTTCCCCAAGCTTCTTATAGGTCTATAATACACTTATGGCAGTCATAAAAATGATGTAGTAAGACAGAGAATGCTACAGTAATGGACAATGTATACTACCACAACCACCGGTCATGTAATATTTTTCACTTCCATCACATTCTTTGTAAGTGAACTGACCATTATAGACATTTTATGGGTGTTTCTTTTGACAGAGGTAGTGGTCATTGCATAGGAAGTTACTAAATCAAGTATGTAAAAGTTAGTAAGAACTACAAGCTGGATGTCGTATTGCAAGCTGGATGTCTTGTACACCAAACAAAGCTGTTGTGATACCACCATCTTTAGCATGGAATCAGGAACCTTGCACCAACAAATCCACCACCCTTTAGCTCAGGCTTTGTGCAGAACAAAGTAACAGTGGAATCAGAGTTTACAAAAATTTGTAAATTAAGTTATCAACACTGAACATGTGTAAAGATGTAACTGAGTGCTTCCCAGAAAGCCAGTGGCCACTATGAAAACATATTGGCTGCACCAGTCACCGGGTTATGTATATGATGAAAGAAACCACCCAGTCTTTTGAATAAACACTTTCAAAGAAATACTGCTAGAAAGAGTCTCACAAGCCAAGAACTAGAAAGTCAGATTAGTTTGTTCTCCCAGGTTTGAAAAGCAATTAAGGTCTGTAAACAAACAGATCTTCTGCATCATCTTGGCTTATTCAGTGTGGGAGCCACTTTTCTCTGTACAACTGCTCTGCGATGAAACAGAGTAAATGGTTTAAAATGTCTCCTCGTTATTGAAGGTATGGGAGCTGACTTTCCTGCTTACACTTCACCATTCAATTCACTAGGTCCATAATTTCCTCCTTCTGGGAACCCATCTAATTAAATATTGCAGTTACTTCCTCAGGTGCATTTACAGGTTTTGCTGCCTCCAGGTTACACTGTTTTAATTATGACAGAGTACAATTTATTTTATTCTACAATGATGAAACGCAGGCAGCAAGACATGTCTTCTTATTTCCCCTGAATAATATCCTGATTAAAAAAAAATAAGAATCTTCTACACCAAGTGTCTTTCCTGGTCTGGCCACCATGGATTGGACAGCACTTACTCCTTTAACATTCACAAATTCCATAGCCCAGTGCCTATGCAATAACTTCATCAATGTCTTTAATTCATCAAAATGACCTTAATGGCAAAAGCCTCTGAATAGACATATAATGGACCTAGCTAGAAAGATCCAGGTAAAAAATGTAAATGTGTGAACATAAATGTTAAGTGATCGGGAGAGCACTGCTCTGAAAAATAAAAGCATATTTATTTATTTTATTTTTTATTTATTTTACATTTGTTAACTGGGTTAGTCCATCTGAGCGTTAATAAGACATTTTCATTTGCATTTGAAAATAGTTAAAGAGATAACATTTACAGTAAATCATACAGTAAAACAGTTGGGTACAATGTCAGAAATTGTACAGTAAGAAAACATTTACAATAAATCATACAGAAAGCAGTTGGGTACAATGACAGAGGTCATACCGCAGAAACGTAGGTACAATGTGATGAAAGGAATACAGTATTCATAATTCCTAAGTGGTTATATACAGTATAGTTACAGGAGGAGTAGAAAGGGGATGAAGTGGTTAAGCATAGAGATGGAGGGGTAGATGATTATTAAGCTAGACAGTAAAGTAGAATGGAGGGAGGAGGAACAAAAGCTATGGTTGGGTAGTTTCAGGGAGGATGACTACAGTGGCGGGATCATTTGTTTGTTAGGTATCTTCGAGTGGCTAGTTTGAAATGCTTGGTTTGGTCAAGTGACCTAATTTCTAGGGGTAGTTAGTTCCAAGTTGTAGCAGGGTTATAGTTATACAGTAGACACCCTGCTTTGGTTTTGGGCTTATAGATCTGTAGGAAGTCCTGGTCTGAGCTATGTAGTGTTCTGGTTGGGGAATATTTAGATATAACAGATAGAAGGCTAGGGCAGAAAGATGGTAGATAGAGGACGGAGTGGATAATTTTCAGTTGATGTAGTAGCAGCAAATGAGGGAAGTCAAGCCAGTCCAGTTGTTTAAGAGATAGACAATGGTGTGACTTGTAGGTTTGGTTTGCAGCAAATCTAGCAACCTTATTATATGTAGTTTCAAGTTTAGTTATGATTAGGGGGGAGGATAGGGCAGAGTGCCATTTGACAGCTTTCTGGCAGTTAGAGAGAGAGCTAGAAAACAAGGATATGGTGGAAGGAGAGAAACTTAAATGGGAAGAAGAAATGCATGGGAGAGAGTTATTCTGGCTGTATTGGTTAGATGTCTTTTGTTACGGTAAAGGAGTCCTAGTTTCTGGTGACTCTTTTTGATAGAGGCGGTGACTTGGAGATTGAATTTAAGCTGATCGTCTATTATGACTCCTAGCAGTTTAGTGCTAGGTTCAGCAGTAATGATAGTGTTATTGCTTGATAGGATGGAAAATGCTGTTTTGAGATTGATGAGGTTTTTTGGGAGGAAGAGTAGAAGCTTAGTTTTCTTGAGGTTGAGAATTAATTTGTTATCACAAAGCTATGTCTCTATAGTGTTGAATGATGCTTGGGTAGTAGAGTGGGGGTCAGATGGATTGTCAGCAATGGTGATGACTGTTGAATCATCTGCATATTGTACAAGTGTAGAATTGGGACAAGAAGTGTAAAGTAGGTTGGTG
>NC_056729.1:493694444-493779444 GCF_019279795.1 Protopterus annectens | reverse complement strand
GTGTGTGTGTGTGTGTGTGTGTGTGTATATATATATATATATATATATATACACACACACATTTTTAATTAACTATCAAATTCTGTGTATATCATGCATTAAAAAAGATACGTTTGTTTATGAACAGAAGCCATTGTTAAAGTTAGAGGCCCTGCTTTTTTTGTAGTTTAGAAAACAGCTGAGTAGCACTAGAGATGCAGTCCATGGCATTGTCATACAGTGAGATGAATATTGGCATGCTGTATAAGTAAATGTATGGCCAAATCACAGGCACTTACATACACAAGACTGTTTCAGTTATCTCCTGAGCATATCACACTCTGTAAGCAAATGTAATTTAACATTCTGTAGCTTTCAGACTAAACATATGGTTCACCTCATAAATAGGCACAAATTAGCAATTAACTCTTTTACTCAGTGGCATAGACACTGCTATGGGGTGAATTTTACCTTGCCTACAAGACAATGACAACACCAGCTCTGTTTATAAATTCATGCTTTTTGTGCACAGCTAGAGAAATATATGGGAAAGGACGATCTTATGCCCAGGACTGATGTTAATAATGGGTAAAAAAGAAGCAGATATATTACACAGCATCTAAAACTCTTACAAAATGAATTTCCTGTGCTACTATAACAAAGTATTTGTATTTCAACTACCATCATCAAAAATAATCTTGATATATGCGTACACTTATAAGAAAACTAAAAGGGATGATGCAACCAAGCTTTAAGTTAATAGATTGCAAACTTTGATATCATGACTTATAAACCTATTAGACAGCACTATCCCACTGATATAGAGGAAGCCTTTACAGCATTGTTGATCACGACATAATTAAGTTTATTTAATTTATCCTTTGCTAACTGGATAAGTACCATTAGGCTAGTAGCCTATTTTCAGGAGAGCCCCATGGTGGTATTTATAGTACTAGGGGAAATCTGGCTAGGGTTTTGGGGAACTTCCCTTACTCTTTTTGATAGGTGCCATAGGATCTTTTACATTCACCTCAGACAAATGGGGCCTTGGTTTAATGTCTCATCCTAAGGATGGCACACTCAGGAGTACAGCACTACCCTCCTTACACTGCACCACAGTATAAGCAATTGTTCTACCTGATGTGGGAAAAGAACCCACAGCCCTCTGAGATAAAGGCACGTGTGCTACCTGTTGTAGCCTGACAATGAACACATGTTGACAGAAAATACCCAGAATAGACTGAATTTTTGTGTCTTTTGCATCCATCAACCCTTACCTTTTGTGCAGAAACTTGGTCTGAACAAAAAAATGAAAACATTATCGACAAACACTTGATGGATTATGATGTCATTGATATCAATTGTATCACTGGCAGACTTCATTTTTCCAATCAATGGATTATGATGTCATTGATATCAATTGTATCACTGGCAGACTTCATTCTTCCTATCAATGGATTATGATATCATTGGTATCAATTGTATCACTGGCAGACTTCATTCTTCCTATCAATATCTCACTGGTAAGTCTACAGAACATAGCTGGTTGTGCCTGCATCCCCATACCAGGGCAGTAGAAACATGGACTGACCTACTCAGTAACTATTTTCTAAAGTAGTCCAATCACCAACCAGGATAAATAAAAACTCCAGCAAGCACACTACCCTGGATTGGATACTAGTCAGTAAGAGCCCCCAGTCATATATAACAGGCTGCTTATCAGATAGCCTCAGTGATCACTCCCCAACATTCCTACTCAAAAAATACCTATACCAAGCTAAACCTGTCATCTACCGTCAAATACGTAAAAAACTAAACTTTAACCCACTCACATTCATCTCATCCCTCAAAGAATGTAACTGGCATCCTCTAAAGTACCTCAGTCTAGATGACGCAGTTGAATTTTTTAATACTACCTTCCTGAACATCCTCAATTACCATGCCCCCATAAGATTTTCCAGAACCAAAGCACAACCCTCCCAATGGCTACAGAAAACCACTAAGTCAGAAATTAAAAACAGGGATAAAGCCTGGGAGCACTGGCGCAAAACCAGAACCCCCTCAGCTAGACAGAAATTCCTAGAACTATGCAATAGAGTCAAAAAGCTAATAAAACATTACAAATTCCACAAATTCCAATACTACCAGTATGCCCTAGACTCCTCACAACACAGCCCCAAACAATTCTGGTCCTCCATAAACTCCATCCTCCACCCAGGTAAAGTCAGTACCCCTCCTCCTAACATCCCTCACTCCTCAGAAAATATTGCTACCTCATTCAACACACACTTCACCCAAACCATACTATCACTAGCTAAACAACACAACCCCCCACCCCTCCAATCCACACCTTCAACTAGTAATCTCCCCACTGCCTTCTCTTTTTCTCCTGTACCTACTTCCAACATAAAAAAACTCTTAACTAAACTTAAACCCACCAAATTAGCAGCAGACAACCTCCCAAGTGAATACCTACAAATCGCAGCTGATGCTCTGGCCTACTCAGTATCCATCTTGATTAACCGATCTTTGTCAGAAAGTTACGTTCCCTCACTGTGGAAAGTATCACATATAATTCCCCTCCACAAAGGCGGACCCTCTGCAGAACTAACCAATTACCGCCCCATAGCTATTCTCTCTCCACTCTCCAAAATACTAGAGAGATGCATAAACTCTCAGGTCTCAGACTACCTCCTTACTAACAACCTCCTTTCCAGTACTCAGCATGGTTTCCGACCAAACCATAGCACCACCACTGCCTTACTCTCCTTTACTAACACTATCCTTCAGCATAAAAACAATGGCTATCTCTCCTCTGCTACTTTCCTAGACCTATCTAAAGCATTTGACATGGTCCCACACAAACAACTTATCTCTGTCCTCAATAACCTATCCTTCTCACAATCAGTCACCAACTGGTTTCAGAGTTACCTGTCTGACCGCCAACAATCCGTTGTATGGCAGAATAACATATCTCCCCAACTACCTGTCTCCATAGGGGTTCCCCAAGGATCCATCCTTGGACCCCTACTCTTCTCTGTTTACACCAATAATCTAGCCTCTGCCACCAAACATGGCACACTCATACAATATGCAGATGACTCGACCATCATCTGCTCAGCCCAGTCCCTACCAAAACTGCAAAAAGTTACACAGGAAGCCTTTTCCTCTGTTGAAACATGGTTATCCGATGCCCAATTAATACTCAACCCAAACAAAACTAAACTACTCATCTTCCAACCCACCAAACATACTCAAAACAACTCAGTTTAACATCACAGCAAAAGACAACACCACTATATACCCAACTGAACACACCAAATTGCTAGGAGTGGAAATAGACAATAAACTAAAATTTGACATTCACATATCCATGACCATAAAAGTCCACAAAAACTAGGAGCGTTATACAGAAATAAGCAATTTCTCACCAAAGCAGCAAAGATTTCAATAGCAAATTCCCACCTTATCTCCACCCTACTTTATGCCTCTCCAATATATACCAACCTAAGGCAATGTGATCTAAACAATCTAGAGACCTGCTACAACAAAATCGCCAAATTTGCATCCTACCGTAGTCACCACTGTATCTCACTTGCTGAACTGGGCTGGCTTGAACTCCCTCACCTCCTTCAGTGGTATCAAGTCTCACTCGCCCACAAACTAGTAAACCATCCACTAAATGTCCCATCCCTCCAGAATCTACTCCAACCCTATCGCACCACCAGACCACTAAGATCCAGCAAAAAAATCACTTGCAGATCACTAAAGCCAATAACTCTGCTGGTGAAGCACTATTCTCTTGCGCCATAGCCAAATTGTGGAACTCACTCCCACCCACAATTACCTCCGTACCATCATGCACCCACTTCAAAACTTTACTAAAAGCGTACCTAAAAACATGCTGGATATGCCCATGCAACTCCCACTCTAATATCACCCACCCCATCCAACCACTACCTTTCTTTCCACTCCACTAACTACCTTGATTATAGCAAGCTCAGATGCTCATAAGCCTAGTACTTATTATACAGCAGGAACTTCTCATTGTAACATTTGTTAATGTCTGTTATGTACTTCACAGATAAAGATTCTAGTTGTCTACTGATGTACTATGTTCTTCATATGTAAATATGTTGTAAGTAATTGCTATGTTAAATAGTTAATCACTATGTAATCCAATGTAACTACTGTCTGTTTATTTTACTGTGGAGCTTTTCTCCCCGGGCCTCCGCTGAAAATGGACCTACGTCCAGTCGGACACTCCCGGTCAACAAATTTAAATAAATAAATAAATAAATTAAATTAAAGTGAAGTAAGTTATGAATGCAGCTTTAGCACTAAAAGAAGATATCACTTATGCTGCACTGATAATATAGACACTGAAAGCCAGGAATTTATATTATGTACATTGTCTTGCTGGTGTCATCTGTAAAACTGCTACCACTACATCAGAAAATGTGCTTCAGTGTCCTTCAGCTGTTGCACTGTCATGAAAAAGGAAAGCTGTTCTTAGGCGATAGACTGTACACAAAGTCATACCATAAATAAAAGCTTATTGGGTGCATTCGTTAGCCACTGGGCAATACTTATTCTAATAGTAAAAAGTTTAAAATAAGATTACAAAATCAAAATAGTATTCTTGAGAAATTAAAAAAAAAAAAATTCCTTCATTTATATGCAGTGACTATGGCTGGATGTACCCTTGAAAACAAGGACAAATCATTCTTCATTCACGTTACATGCTTGCCTTGAGTGCCTATTTGGGAAGCTGGTGTGTGTGTGTGTGTGTGTGTGTGTGTGTGTGTGTGTGTGTGTGTGTGTGTGTGTGTGTATGTGTGTGTGTGTGTGTGTGTTTGTGTGAGAGATGAGTCAGCTAAATTGGTCCTGTATGTCTTATCAGTGACTAGCTGTAGTGTCAGCATCCGGTAACAATCAATCGCTCCATAAGAAAATTATGAATGCTGTGTTTTGCAGTTATAGTGGCTGATGATGTATAATCTGTCACCTTAGAACTAACATTAGCATTAAGCTGTCCACAGCTGAGTTAAGTTAAAGAAATGTGTCACTGTGATGGCACTCAACCGTTAATGCTTAGGCACCTGCTGTATTAACCAGGTGAGCCTTCCCACTGTCAGGAGGTTATAATGATGAATTAGTCTGTCGGATCTGAACAGCTACACATGACTAAGCATGTCTGTGTCTAAAGCTGTCCAGCAGTTGCCCCAGTGCTATCAGGCATTTGTAAAATAGAACTTGGAAGGCCTGTAATAGTTGACAAGACTTAGTCTATTTTTTATGGTTCATTACACATTAGACCCTGTCAACTTTCCATTGTCTGCCACACTATGAAGCCCTGATTGTACCTGACATTTATAAACTACTGCCTCAAGCAGGAAAGACAGCGTACATTTTGCTTAACTGATTCTGAAACAAAATGTCCTCCAGCTGCTGCCTTTGATAGTAGTAATTCATTATTTCCTACGGTTTAATATCACTGTTGTGATATTCTGTGAAGTACAGTGTACCATCATACTTCCACTTAAAAAGGAAGCATGGATTACATTTAGTTTCACATTTTATTCAGAAAAAAAAACACCTTGTATGTTGATCTACTTCACTGAGAAAAACTAATTTTTAGTGAGGTGCTGAAGAAGCAGGTTAAGTTCATCACATAAATTCCATTTCAAACTGTAAGCATTTTCATACAGGAAGTTGGCTTCATGGTACAAACGGATAAAGGTCTAAATGCAATGTAAAATGACCCAGGATCAATTAATGAGCCATGAGGTGGAGAAGCTGGCCTGGAATGGTGGGAACTAGTGGACGATGCCTGCTTCTTCATCTTGGGAAAGGGAGATATCTTGGTCTGCTGCACATCTGATACCTAATGGAGGCTATGTGTGTTTGCTCACATTTTAAGGACTGAGGGTGAAGACCCATAAAGTAGCATGTATAGTCCAGCTGTGGACAGAAACATGTGGAAGTGGTATGTAACAACTGCAGTTTACTGACAGACATATTTACTATTGAAGGCAACATCCTGAAATGTCAAAATGTTGAAACTTTTAAAATTTTTAACACAAGACACCACCTAATAGTATACATGTTCTAAATATATACATTTTATCAAAACAAGGCCAATCAACAAACAATATCATTCTCCAGTAGTTAAACTTCGAAAAGAGCCCATCTCTGTACCAGAAGAATGCAAAGTTCCTGTAATCACGGCTGCACAGGTAAAAAACACACTCTTCAAAGCCACGAACACAGCATCCATGGGACCTGACAACATCCCAGGCTGCATTCTACATGAACTACAGAACAAACTGGCACCCCACCTAAGTACCATGTTCAATCATAGCCTCACCTCAGGCTTTGTACCCACTGAATGGCGCACAGCAATGGTTATCCCACTCCACAAAGGGGGAGCCACCACGGACCCTGGAAACTACCACCCCATCAGCCTGACGATCCTGGTCTGCAAGGCTATGGAACGTATCATCATGGAACTTACAAACAGTGACATTGGTAATCTCCAAACCCTGGACCCTACCCAGTTCGGGTTTGTAAAAGGCAGATCATATCATCTCTCCTAAACCTGATAGACTTCTTTGAAGTGGTCACCAAAGCCATAGATGAGGGTAAGGTGGTTCACACAGCCTATCTAGATATTGCCAAGGCTTTTGACACCACCCCCACTCTGGAATTATAGATAAACTCACTAAACTAGATATAAATCCCTACGTCACAAGATGGGTTGCCAGCTGGCTCACTGACAGAGCCCACAATGTGAAAGTAGCAGACTCTAAATTCAACTTCAGACCAGTGACAAGTGAAGTACCACAGGGTTCAGTCCTGGATCCTCACCTGTTTGGTATCTACTTCTCTGAAGTACAGGCTAACATAGAAGGTCTTTGGCTAACAAAGTTCACAGATGACTGCAAACTAGGAGCCATAATCAAAACTCCTAATGATGTGGACATCCTACAAAAGGGCCTCACTGAGTCAGATGCCTGGTGTCAAAGCCATGGCCTCAAGCTCAAAGCCAAAAAGTGCATTGTCATCCCTTTCGGTAAAAACTCTATACCCATGAACTACCACATAGGCAATAGTCTACTTAACACCAAAAGTGTGATAAGAGACCTTGGGATGCAGGTGGACAGTAGTCTCTCTTTTGATAATTACATCGCCACAGTAGTCAGGAAATCTTTCTGCGTGGCACACCTCATCACAAAAGGATTCTCATCCAGGAAAAAAGAGGTCATTGTTCCCCTCTACTCATCACTCATTAGACCCATTATAGAGTACAATGCCCCTTTTGGTATGTACCTCACAAGACATCTACAACAACTGGAAGGGCCACAGAAATACCTCACAAAGAGGATTACCGGCCTCAAACAGATGCCCTATGCAGACCGTCTCAAAAACTCCAGCTTTATTCATGTTACATATCGCCTACTCAGAGGCGATCTCTGCCTAACATACAAAGCTATGTCAAACCCAGTACTGTTGGACATGCTCCACTTAAAGAAATCACAATCCCTCCGAGCTACATGCTCTAGGGATCCAATAAACACCACAATAAACAGAACATGCTGGAGGGATAGATTCCTGTCTCAGAGACTTCCCATACTCTGGAAAAAACTACCTATCTATATCAAACAAGGCTCCTCATTAGCACTCTTCAAATCTTGATGATTGGATGAGAGATAGGAAATTCACTCCGGGGATCACTTCTGTGGCTCTGCTTGACAGGGGCACAGGAAAATAATTTTCTTGGGTGGCAAAAACCAGGGTACCATTTGGCTAGGCTTATATAGGCCCTAGGGCCAATAGCCTAGTACCTACCTATGAACCTAAGAGTGCCAACTTGGGTCTTGCATGCGGAGCAGGTCCAGCTCCTGCTACACATTTAACACTTCAGCATTTTGATATTTAAGCATTGTACAGTCAGTATTATGACTTGCAGGATATTGCTTTTCAATAAAATGACATGAACCTGTGTGTAAGAGATCACATGTCAGAAGGCCTCAAGTTGTCGGACTCTTGCTTATCCAGTCTACTGCAGAGTAACAGACTCTAGAAGAAAGCAGAAACATAACCGTATGGCTGTCTGGATGAAAGCAATATGGTTATGTTTCTACGGCAGAGTAACAGAATCTAGAAGAAAGCAGAAACATAACCATATGGCTGTCTGGATGAAAGCAATATGGTTATGTTTCTACTGCAGAGTAACAGAATCTAGAAGAAAGCAGAAACATAACCGTATGGCTGCCTGTATGAAAGCAATATGGTTATGTTTCTACGGCAGAGTAACAGAATCTAGAAGAAAGCAGAAACATAACCGTATGGCTGTCTGGATGAAAGCAACTTGGTTATGTATCTATGTCAGAGTAACAGAATCTAGAAGAAAGCAGAAACATAACCGTATGGCTGCCTGGATGAAAACCATTTCTTAGCCTATGAGTTAAAGGGGAGGACGCTGGTGGTCAGCAGGTAGCAAGGGAGAAAAATCAATGAGAAAACAATTACAAATAGACACCTTATTCATGGATTTTTCAAGATCACTAAGTCTTATGACCAGTACCTTCTTTCATGCCACAGCTCCTTTCACCAGGAGGGCAATACCAGTCAATCCTTATTCATTCATTTATGGGTTGCTCAGTGTCATCTTTCTTGCCTACTCAATTAGGAGTCACATCCAACTCCTAGAGTGAGCCCTGGAACAGCCACCACTATCCACAGAGTTTTAAAGGTAAAGGGGGGAGTGGAAGTAGGTTTTCAGGTCTTTCTTTTGTATTGCACACACATGCGCTCACACCTATCTCTGATCCACCTTACTGCATGTCTTTAGAATGTGGGAGGAAACTGGAACACCCATAGGAAACCCATGCGAATGGAAGGCAGGCATGCAGACTCTGTGTAGAAAGCACACCACTTGACAAGTGAACCAGAGAACCTCTTCCTGTGAGGAGACAATGTTACCTATTGCACCACTCCCCATCTGTGTCCTCGTCAATCTTTCTAAATCTGGAGTCCAGCTAGTACCTCTGTTGCTTAAAAACATAATGGATATTATGACATTGCTTTGTTTTATAAGTTCTGACAAGTTATCATCCACCTTAACAGCTACATCTGTAAAAGTATTATAGCATCAGGTCATGACTGTGACATGACTTAATCTAGTCATCGCTATCTGATAACCCATAGCAGGTATTTGTAAACAGTATATATAATGATTAAAGGTAAACATAGTACAGTAATGCTCTTTTAGCTATCTGAAACATACAGCATACAAAAAGGAACAGAAACCTTAGCATGGAATTATAGAGATTAAAAGATAGCTTGCCTGACAGGAGGTATGAAGCAATACAAAATAAAATGACAGGCATTTGTCATTTTGTCATTTTGTCATTATCCTTTCTGCCTGCATTGATTATTGCACTAGTTGCTGAATTTGCAAACCTTTAATATTCATTCAGCACATATTGTGTGAGTATTTGCATTTTTTTAAAGGTAGTTTTGTCTTACTTCAATGTTTTCTGAGATTGCAAGGATATTTTACTTTGATGAATTCTTATATTAAAAATAGCAGAGGCAATGTAACCTGCGGACTTCACAGCAGAAATACCTCACAAAGAGGATTACCGGCCTCAAACAGATGCCCTATGCAGACCGTCTCAAAAACTCCAGCTTTACTCATGTCACATATCGCCTACTCAGAGGCGATCTCTGCCTAACATACAAAGCTATGTCAAACCCAGTACTGTTGGACATGCTCCACTTAAAGAAATCAGAATCCCTCCGAGCTACATGCTCTAGGGACCCAATAAACACCACAATAAACAGAACATGCTGGAGGGATAGATTCCTATCCCAGAGACTTCCCATACTCTGGAACAAACTACCTATCTATATCAAACAAGGCTCCTCATTAGCACTCTTCAAATCTTGATGATTGGATGGGAGATAGGAAATTCACTCTGGGGATCACTTCTGTGGCTCTGCTTGACAGGGGCACAGGAAAATAATTTTCTTGGGTGGCAAAAACCAGGGTACCATTTGGCTAGGCTTATATAGGCCCTAGGGCCAATAGCCTAGTACCTACCTATGAACCTAAGAGTGCCAACTTGGGTCTTGCATGCGGAGCAGGTCCAGCTCCTGCTACACATTTAACACTTCAGCATTTTGATATTTAAGCATTGTACAGTCAGTATTATGACTTGCAGGATATTGCTTTTCAATAAACTGACATGAACCTGTGTGTAAGAGATCACATGTCAGAAGGCCTCAAGTTGTCGGACTCTTGCTTATCCAGTCTACTGCAGAGTAACAGACTCTAGAAGAAAGCAGAAACATAACCGTATGGCTGTCTGGATGAAAGCAATATGGTTATGTTTCTACGGCAGAGTAACAGAATCTAGAAGAAAGCAGAAACATAACCATATGGCTGTCTGGATGAAAGCAATATGGTTATGTTTCTACTGCAGAGTAACAGAATCTAGAAGAAAGCAGAAACATAACCGTATGGCTGCCTGTATGAAAGCAATATGGTTATGTTTCTCTGCAGAGTAACAGAATCTAGAAGAAAGCAGAAACATAACCGTATGGCTGTCTGGATGAAAGCAACTTGGTTATGTATCTATGTCAGAGTAACAGAATCTAGAAGAAAGCAGAAACATAACCGTATGGCTGCCTGGATGAAAACCATTTCTTAGCCTATGAGTTAAAGGGGAGGACGCTGGTGGTCAGCAGGTAGCAAGGGAGAAAAATCAATGAGAAAACAATTACAAATAGACACCTTATTCATGGATTTTTCAAGATCACTAAGTCTTATGACCAGTACCTTCTTTCATGCCACAGCTCCTTTCACCAGGAGGGCAATACCAGTCAATCCTTATTCATTCATTTATGGGTTGCTCAGTGTCATCTTTCTTGCCTACTCAATTAGGAGTCACATCCAACTCCTAGAGTGAGCCCTGGAACAGCCACCACTATCCACAGAGTTTTAAAGGTAAAGGGGGGAGTGGAAGTAGGTTTTCAGGTCTTTCTTTTGTATTGCACACACATGCGCTCACACCTATCTCTGATCCACCTTACTGCATGTCTTTAGAATGTGGGAGGAAACTGGAACACCCATAGGAAACCCATGCGAATGGAAGGCAGGCATGCAGACTCTGTGTAGAAAGCACACCACTTGACAAGTGAACCAGAGAACCTCTTCCTGTGAGGAGACAATGTTACCTATTGCACCACTCCCCATCTGTGTCCTCGTCAATCTTTCTAAATCTGGAGTCCAGCTAGTACCTCTGTTGCTTAAAAACATAATGGATATTATGACATTGCTTTGTTTTATAAGTTCTGACAAGTTATCATCCACCTTAACAGCTACATCTGTAAAAGTATTATAGCATCAGGTCATGACTGTGACATGACTTAATCTAGTCATCGCTATCTGATAACCCATAGCAGGTATTTGTAAACAGTATATATAATGATTAAAGGTAAACATAGTACAGTAATGCTCTTTTAGCTATCTGAAACATACAGCATACAAAAAGGAACAGAAACCTTAGCATGGAATTATAGAGATTAAAAGATAGCTTGCCTGACAGGAGGTATGAAGCAATACAAAATAAAATGACAGGCATTTGTCATTTTGTCATTTTGTCATTATCCTTTCTGCCTGCATTGATTATTGCACTAGTTGCTGAATTTGCAAACCTTTAATATTCATTCAGCACATATTGTGTGAGTATTTGCATTTTTAAAGGTAGTTTTGTCTTACTTCAATGTTTTCTGAGATTGCAAGGATATTTTACTTTGATGAATTCTTATATTAAAATAGCAGAGGCAATGTAACCTGCGGACTTCACAGCAGAAATACCTCACAAAGAGGATTACCGGCCTCAAACAGATGCCCTATGCAGACCGTCTCAAAACTCCAGCTTTACTCATGTCACATATCGCCTACTCAGAGGCGATCTCTGCCTAACATACAAAGCTATGTCAAACCCAGTACTGTTGGACATGCTCCACTTAAAGAAATCAGAATCCTCCGAGCTACATGCTCTAGGGACCCAATAAACACCACAATAAACAGAACATGCTGGAGGGATAGATTCCTATCCCAGAGACTTCCCATACTCTGGAACAAACTACCTATCTATATCAAACAAGGCTCCTCATTAGCACTCTTCAAATCTTGATGATTGGATGGGAGATAGGAAATTCACTCTGGGGATCACTTCTGTGGCTCTGCTTGACAGGGGCACAGGAAAATAATTTTCTTGGGTGGCAAAAACCAGGGTACCATTTGGCTAGGCTTATATAGGCCCTAGGGCCAATAGCCTAGTACCTACCTATGAACCTAAGAGTGCCAACTTGGGTCTTGCATGCGGAGCAGGTCCAGCTCCTGCTACACATTTAACACTTCAGCATTTTGATATTTAAGCATTGTACAGTCAGTATTATGACTTGCAGGATATTGCTTTTCAATAAACTGACATGAACCTGTGTGTAAGAGATCACATGTCAGAAGGCCTCAAGTTGTCGGACTCTTGCTTATCCAGTCTACTGCAGAGTAACAGATTCTAGAAGAAAGCAGAAACATAACCGTATGGCTGTCTGGATGAAAGCAATATGGTTATGTTTCTACGGCAGAGTAACAGAATCTAGAAGAAAGCAGAAACATAACCGTATGGCTGTCTGGATGAAAGCAATATGGTTATGTTTCTACTGCAGAGTAACAGAATCTAGAA
This sequence comes from Protopterus annectens, assembly GCF_019279795.1. Classification (NCBI taxonomy): domain Eukaryota; kingdom Metazoa; phylum Chordata; order Ceratodontiformes; family Protopteridae; genus Protopterus; species Protopterus annectens. Next base: position 493,766,701 of record NC_056729.1, on the reverse strand, counting down.
GAAAGCAGAAACATAACCGTATGGCTGTCTGGATGAAAGCAACATGGTTATGTATCTATGTCAGAGTAACACAATCTAGAAGAAAGCAGAAACCTAATCATATGGCTGCCTGTATGAAAGCAATATGGTTATGTTTCTACGGCAGAGTAACAGAATCTAGAAGAAAACAGATACATAACCATATGGCTGCCTGGATGAAAACCATTTCTTAGCCTATGAGTTAAAGGGGGGGGAAGCTGGTGGTCAGCAGGTAGCAAGGGAGAAAAATCAATGAGAAAACAATTACATATAGACACCTTATTCATGGATTTTTCAAGATCACTAAGTCTTATAATCAGTCATGGCTTTCCAGTACCTTCTTTCATGCCACAGCTCCTTTCACCAGGAGGGCAATACCAGTCAATCCTTATTCATTCATTTATGGGTTGCTCAGTGTCATCTTTCTTACCTACTCAATTAGGAGTCACATCCAACTCCTTGAGTGAGCCCTGGAACAGCCACCACTATCCACAGAGTTTTAAAGGTAAAGGGGGGAGTGGAAGTAGGTTTTCAGGTCTTTCTTTTGTATTGCACACACATGCACTCACACCTATCTCTGATCCACCTTACTGCATGCCTTTAGAATGTGGGAGGAAACTGGAACACCCATAGGAAACCCATGCGAATGGAAGGCAGGCATGCAGACTCTGTGTAGAAAGCACACCACATGACAAGTGAACCAGAGAACCTCTTCCTGTGAGGAGACAATGTTACCTATTGCACCACTCCCCATCTGTTCCTCATCAATCTTTCTAAATCTGGAGTCCAGCTAGTACCTCTGTTGCTTAAAAACATAATGGATATTATGACATTGCTTTGTTTTATAAGTTCTGACAAGTTATCATCCACCTTAACAGCTACATCTGTTATAGTATTATAGCATCAGGTCATGACTGTGACATGACGTAATCTAGTCATCACCATCTGATAACCCATAGCAGGTGTTTGGAAACAGTATATATAATGATTAAAGGTAAACATAGTACAGTAATGCTCTTTTAGCTATCTGAAACATACAGCATACAAAAAGGAACAGAAACCTTAGCATGGAATTATGGAGATTAAAAGATAGCTTGCCTGACAGGAGGTATGAAGCAATACAAAATAAAATGACAGGCATTTGTCATTTTGTCATTTTGTCATTATCCTTTCTGCCTGCATTGATTATTGCACTAGTTGCTGAATTTGCAAACCTTTAATATTCATTCAGCACATATTGTGTGAGCATTTGCATTTTTTCAAAGGTAGTTTTGCCTTACTTCAATGTTTTCTGAGATTGCAAGGAAATTTTACTTTGATGAATTCTTATATTAAAAATTGCAGAGGCAATGTAACCTGCGGACTTCACAACACAGGCTTTCAGAAGGGTTCTGTAGCATAAGGAGCTATATTATGACATTGGTGAGAGGTATACTGTTAGTATAACTGCAAAGAAGTCTGTCTTCACAGAAAGCATGACACCTGCATCTGAGCCACTCTTGACAGACAGTATATAATGTGCCTCTAATAATCTTTTAGCAGAGGACAAATACTGACAGTAAGTTCAGAGGAGTAAGGCTATGAGCTGTTAACAATTGCTTCCTGAGCCCAGGGTTAGATTCCATGGACCATCATTTGCTTAGATGTGAGCAAGCCACTTAAGCAGCTAATGCTCTGAGACAATTGGGAAATTGGGCTATGTTCCTTAACGGACTCAAAGATCGTATGCCTAGTAACCACCAACCTATAAATCAAAGGCAGTGCTGATTTCACATGCATCTGTGACAAAACAGGAAGGACCAGGGAGTGTGGGCTGTACCACATTTGGCACTGGAGGTCTAATTAGTGGGAAGGTCAGTTGGGCCAAGTAGCCATCTGTGTATCAGTGCCATTTTCGCCAGTGGGGTTGGTACAGTTGGAACTTTTAAAACTTGTACTGCAACTCAGCAGGTCTGCAGCTTTGATATACTGTTGCTTGTGTTCTTCCACATAAATTTTACAGAGTCAGCTGGAGAAATTTGCAGTAAAGTATTTTATTTTGCAGGTATGCCATACCTTTTTATTTCAGACTGGATTTTAAATATTTTCTACCTTAAATTGTTATTTAGAATTTTGCTTGCTTTTGGAAGAGTACTGCAGAGTTATAAGATGCTCAGGGCAGGTAGAGGGGTGGCTGCCCCCTGGCACTAGATTCTAGAGGACAACAAACAGGTTGGCAGCTTGCAAGCTGTCATTACAGCTACAGTGTGTGGAATGTAATATATTTAATGACACAACTGTTCTTTTCTTTTGAAGCTAAGAAGAAATTGTTGGGTTGCTATAAAATAACTCATTGTTATCTTTAAAAAAAAATCAGTATGACAGTTTATAAGACTGTGATTAAGTAGTCACTATGACAAATAATTTTAGCTGTAGAGGGGGATAAAGAGTGCTTTTTCTGGAGTTTACTGCACTGTTAGTAGTTAAAGATGGATAACAGGCAAATGGGAAAATAGGAAGGATTTAAGTGGTTATCTCCTTTTCCCCCTCTTTTCTTTAATTTTTATGTTTTATTGACCACATTAGTCCCACTAGGCTTCTTGCCTATTTTTGGGAGAGACCCAAGGTGGTATTCTTTCTGAGTTGGAGATATTTGGCCAAAACACATGTGGTGTCATCTGGTTATTTGATACAGAAAAAGTTATCATTAAAGGGGTGTGCACTCATATAGGGCCAGAGTTTAGGCTGGTTAAAGGTAATTTCAGTTTTGTTTCTTGTGTCTGAGCTGCTATGCTGCTTCTGCATGGTGCGACAAATAAGTAGATTTAATGGTGGCTAAATGTTTTTGTCGCAGCTATGAATCTTTATGAACATAGAGGACACTGTTTCAGAAGTAAAGACACTGTCAACTGATGTTGTTTTTGGAGATTTGATACTTGCTGTCTGTATTCTAGCACTGCCCCTCTTGTGTTGCTTTTCCAGTCTCTGTGTCACACAGATATTTAAAGACTGGACCAAGCCTTGCCAGTGGCATAGAGGGATAAAGCCCTAACTATTACACAAGCAACCTGAGTTCACATATGGGCTCAGGTATTTGATAGCACAGGTAGGGAGGATGGATATGCTTATCTTGGGATGGGCAAATATGTCAGCATCTTTCTAGTAGTGCTCATGGGTGGTCTGGAGCTGAGAGAAAATATGCTGGGGTAGTAGGGTGGGATAGGAGTAGGTATGTCCACCATATGGTGCTGGATGCTCAACTCCCACCTACAAACCAAACATAAGTATTACCTGAAAGCAGAGCCTCTGACTGGAGAAGCAAGTGGGTCAATGGAGTGGGGTACGGTGGTCATGGGGTGCTGGCCAAACCAAACCAAAAAAAATGGATGGGTCAAGTGCATGAGACTCAATGTGCTACAAGTGTATTAGTAGAAAAATAGAGAAAATACAATATAGTCACTTCAGTTTGTGAAACAAGAGGAAAACATGAAACTGATAAGGAGGTTCACAAGATTTAGTCTGGCAGGAAATCTGAATGCATCCTCAGAAACAAATCAGGTGAATACCTTCATTTACTGTGTGAGGATGAAGTGTTAATGTATGGGGAGCCCTAAGTCTAATGGAAGGTCCAAGGTAGCAGTATAAGGCAATAAAAGTGACTTCCGAAAACTTCATCATGAAAAAAGAATGTTATTTATGATCAGGCAAGATTTAACGAAACAGTTTAGGTTTTTACCGAAACAGATTATTCCTTTGTCTCTGTCTCCTGTGCAATGGCTGAAGGCTGTGAGCATGGCACACTCCATTGATACCTGGTAGGATTGTGGCTGAGCTAAGAGACATACAGTTATCAGAAAGAATGCCTCTAGGCAAAGATTTGATCCTGGAGAAAGGGATGGATATGGTAATGGCAGTCTCACCCAGATAATCAAGTGATAGCATATAGACTTAAGAAGCAATGCTGTTGAGATTAAAATTGTTGCAATAATTGATGTAATTTCTGTTAAACTAAAAAGTAGACACTTGTGAGGCAAACGAAAGACACACAGGCTGAATATACAACATCTACAACCAAGATACAGCTGTCACAACAATCTTGCTATAGCAGTAGGAAGTCAGGTCACTTGAAATGGCAGTGCCTAGCTAAAAATATAATTTCTTTTCTTGGCTAAAACTGTTGTACTCACACATCCACAGACACACAAACACACACACACACACCCACACATACACACACGCACACACGCACATGCACACACGCACACACACACACACGCACAGACACACACACACACACACACACACACACACACACACACACACACACACACACACACACACACACACACACACACACATAAGCAGTGATTTCCAGGAGGGATTTAACATACATTTTCAGTGCCACAAACCTTCCTGTTTTTACAGTAACATGCTGCCACCAGCCTGACCCATCTGGTATACCCCAGACCAAATTACTGTATACTCTAAAAGTGAACCAGACATGTTGTTAATATATGGTTGCTATGGCTAAGCAGTCTTTCTTTAAAATGGGAGTCTACCACTATAATTCACCTGCTTTGTATAATAAGACTTATAGAAATTAGTAAATTACTAGCCACAAGGATAGATTTTATAAGGACGTAGCAGACGAAAGAGCAGAATGCTCTGCCAATGATTTTGTGTGTGTGCATATAAAACAACCTCATTTGTCAAACCTTCGCTGAATTTCTACAGTTAATTTTACATTTTATATATTTGCTGCATTGTCACTACACTACAGATGCATGTTTGTACAGCTTTTCAGAGTTTACATCTTTGCTGCATCTTTACTGAAAAAAATTCTAGATTTTGTACAATTTTTCACATTTTTCATCTTTGCTGCATTTTTACTGAAAAGAAAAACAATTTCATATTTTATATAGCTTTTTATAGCCAGTATTCTTGTTCAGGGTTGACACACTAGCAGTGTGAGTAGCATTGCCACTTCACAGCCAGAAGTTCTCCAGTATGGACAGCTGTTTAATCTTAGCCTCACCTCAGGATACGTACCCAAGGAGTGGCGCACGGCGACTGTGGTCCCACTTCACAAGGGCGGTGCCTCCACCGACCCTGGAAATTACCATCCCATTAGCTTGACAAGCCTTATCTGCAAAGCCATGGAGAGGATCATAATGGAACTCATAAATAAAGACATAGGGAACTTGCAGACTTTGGATCCAACCCAGTTTGGCTTTGTCAAAGGCAGATCATGCCTTTTAAACTTGGTTGACTTTTTCGAGACAGTCACCAAGGCCATTGATGAGGGAAAGGCAGTCCATACAGCCTACCTCGACCTGGCAAAGGCCTTCGACACAATACCCCACTCAGGTATCATCGAAAAACTCATCAGCTTGAATGTAAACCCATACATCACAAGATGGGTTGCAAACTGGCTAAGTGACAGAACCCACAGGGTCAGAGTTGCTGGAGCCATGTCAGACTCAAAGCCTGTCACAAGTGGTGTCCCACAGGGCTCAGTCCTGGGTCCACTCTTGTTCGGCATCTACTTTTCTGAAGTACAAGCAAACACAGGAGGGTTATGGCTGACAAAGTTTGCAGATGACTGCAAACTGGGCGCCATAGTCGAAAACACATCTGACACAGATATCCTTCAGAAGGGCCTCACAGAAATGGATAACTGGTGCCAGAGCCATGGCCTTAAGTTAAACACCAAGAAATGCATAGTCATACCCTTCGGGAAAAACAAGGTTACCCCTAGCTACCATATAGGTGGCAATCCACTGAGCACAGAAGAAGTCATCAGGGATCTGGGGACCCAGGTTGAGAGTAGCCTTTCGTTTGACACTCATGTTGCTAAAGTAGTTAGGAAAACCTTCTACATTGCCCACCTGATCATGAAGGGATTCACATCTAGATCAAGGGAGGTCATCGTCCCCCTGTACTCATCACTCATTAGACCTATGATTGAGTACAATGCCCCATTCGGAATGTATCTGACCCGACACCTGCAGCAGCTGGAAAGGCCCCAAATGTTCCTCAACAAAAGGATAAAGGGTCTCAAAAATATGTCTTATGCTGCCCGACTGAAAGAACTCCAGCTCTATCCAGTCTCATACCGCTTGCTCAGAGGTGACCTGTGCCTGACATATAAGGCCATGTCAAACCCAGATTTGATGATTATGCTTCACCTCAAAAAATCTAGATCCCTCAGAACCACAAGGGCGGGAGACGTAAACCTTGACACGGTTATTAATAGAACGTGCTGGAGGGACAGATTCATCACCCAGAGACTCCCTATGCTGTGGAACAAAATCCCGGTACATGTGAGGCAGAGCACCTCGCTGGCCTTGTTCAAGAGGAATCTTGACCAATGGATGGGAGATCGCAGATATACCCCAGGGATTACTTCAGTGTTACTGCTTGACAGAGGCATAGCAAAATAATAGGCATAGTTTTATTCAAACTAAAGGGGTGGCGAAAGCCACATAACTATGGGCTAGGCTTATAAATGCCCTTGGGCAGATAGCCTAGTATGAACCTATGAACCTATGAACCTATGGTTCTCAGTTAGAGTGTCATCTGTAAGGAGACTGCATATCCTCCCTGTGATCATAATTAGGATAGTCTGGTTTCTTTCCACTTCCCAATGTCCTACAGTTGAAGGACTGGCAATTTTATTTGTCCATACGTGTATGCAGTATATGTTTTTCTGTGTGTGTGTGTGTGTGTGTGTGTGTGTGTGTGTGTGTGTGTGTGTGTGTGTGTGTGTGTGTGTGTGTGTGTGTGTGTGTGCACTCGTGTGTGTGTGTGAGATATGGAAGAAAGGCCAAACAGTTTCCATTTCCTACTTATCTAGTAAACTCTGTGGCTAGTGGTGTCTGCTCAGAAGGTCACTATATGAGTGGGGTGTGACTTCACAGCACTGGATGAATCCTTTCTCAAGCATTATATGCAATTCCACAAGGCCAGACTCAAATAATTAATAGCACAGCTAGCATGATTTCTAAGTGGTATTATATGTGTACTGTAGAAGGTGCAGTTCTACAAATCAGCAGCACCAGTTATCTATGATGGAGGATTTCAAGTACTCAGCATACAGTCTGCCAACTTTAAAAATGTCACCACCCAGAACATCAACAGTATTGCATGGTCAGTTCTTTGGATATGTTGAAATGGCGCTTTAGATATAATTATGGAATGCAGTATAAATGACATTAGCAAAAGAATCATACCACTGGATAATAGGATCATAGGAATTTACTAGGCTATTGGCCCTGAGGCCCTTACAAGCCTAGCCAAGAATTTAGCCCATGTTCTGACAAGTCAGCACCCAATGCCCCTGTCCAGCAGGGACATAGGTGGAATCCCAAGGGTGTATTTTCTATTCCCCATTCAGTTATCCAGGTTGTGCTTAAAAAGGCATAATGAGGTACTCTGCTTGACATGGAGAGGGAGTCTGTTCTACAGAAGTGGGGGTCTCTGTGATACAAGTCTGTCCCGCCAACAAATTCTGTTGATCTCATAGACCAGGTTGCGGTCACGTCTGCAGGTTACTCAAGTGGAGCTAGACCTGTGGATATGCAGCAGTCCCATCAAATAGAGTTCTGAGATTTTTTTGCATGCTAGACAGAGGTTACCTCTGAGGAGTCTGTATGAGACTGATCTGTAGGGTAGATGTTTGAGGCCCTGGATTCTCCTGGAGAGGAACCTCTGTGGTATCTCCAGTTGCTGCTTGTGCTTTGTGAGGCACATGCTGAAAGGGGCATTGTACTCAATAATGGGTCTTATAAGGGAAGAATACAGGGATGTTATGACCTCCGTGTCCCAGGATGAGATACCCTTCCTAATGAGGTGGGTCATGTAGAAAGCTTTCCATACAACGGCGGCAATATGGTGGTCAAAAGTCAGGTTACTATTAACCTGGGTGCCCAAGTCCCTCATGATTGATCATGTGCTTAGGACCTTGTTATTAATGTGATAATTTTGGGGATGTCACTCTCCCCAAAGGGGATGATGAAGCATTTTTTGACATTCAGTTTGAGGCCATGTTTCTGGCACTAGTCATTTGTTTGGGTGAGACCCTCTTGGAGGATGTCCACATCACTAGGGGAATTGATGACAGTGCCCAGCTTGCAGTCATCTGCAAATCTGGTCAGCCATAGCCCACTGGTACTGGCCTACACCTCAGAAAAGTATATCCCAAACAACAGAGGCCCCAAGACTGATCCCTGAGGTACGCCACTCATTATGGGTCTACTGTTTGAGGTGGCTTCTCCTATTTTGACTACATGAGTTCTATCAGTGAGACAGTTTGCTGTGCATCTAGTAACATACAGATTGATGCCAAGTTGAGAGAGTTTATCTATTATGCCTGAGTGGGGAATAGTATTGAAAGCTTTGGCCAGGTCAAGGTATGTGGTGTGAACCATCTTCCCCTCATCCATGGCTGTGGTGACTGTCTCAAAGAAGTTGACTAGATTTAACAGGCATGATATCCCCTTGATGAAACCAAACTGTGTGGGATCGAGTGTTTGGAGGCTGCCAATGTCCTTGTTAATGAGGTCCATGATAATCCATTCAGTGGCCTTGCAGATCAGGCTAGTTAGGCTGATGGGTATGTAATTTCCTGGATCGGTGCACGCTCCACCTTTGTACAAAGGGATGACAGTGGCTGTCCTCCACTTGGCTGGTACAAAGCTGGTACTCAGGCTTTGGCTGAATAGGAGGCCTGATGGTGCTGCAAATTCCTGCCTGAGTTCATGTAGGATGCAGCCTGGGATGTTATCGGGTCCCATGGAGGCTGTATTTTATGCCTTTGAGAGGGCAGTGATGACTTGCTCCCTAGAGATAAGGGGAGGGGGCAGGTACTGGGGATATCCTGATTTACTGATGGAGGGGAACAGAGGGGTGAAGTTTTTCCTGAACCTGTCTACCAGCAGGTTGGCTATATCTACGGCGTTTGCATATGTGGTGTCCTTGACCACCAATTCTGAGCAGATCTGAGTGCTTCCTTTGAGATTGCAGACATATGCAAAGTAGGCCTTATGATTGTCTTTAGAAGATGTGGCCAGTTTGGACTTGAAGTTTGCTTTGGAGGATTTCACTAGTGCTCTTATTTGCTTGTTAAGGCTAAAGAGAGATTGCTTGCAATTAGGCACCTACTCATTCTTGGTCCTGGAAAGCAATTTTTTCCTTTTATTATAGAGTTTATTTATTACAGATGTCCACCAGACAGGCTTACTCTTCCTTGAAAAGGATGATTTTGTCCTGTCAGGTATTCCTGATTCCATGCACCTATATAAATACTCATATAGTACTTTGGTGTAGATTTGGACATTTGTTCCAGCTCCTACTGAAGGAGAGGGGGCTGTGAAGCTTTTTATACCTTCCCTCAGGAGGTTGTGATCAGCTTTGGAGAAGCTTTTTTGTTTGATCCTAGCTGGGAGGTGGGTCGGGGGAGATGGTGACTTCGAAAGTGCCCGCTTTGTGGTTGTATCTTACCAGGGAGGATGACACTGTAAGGATGCTGCAGTGATTACTCATGTTAGTTAATACCAAGTCCAAGATATTATCACCTCTTGTGAGGGTGTCAACCAGCTGGTCAAAGGAATTTGCATTGATGAAATCAAGGAATCTCTGGGCATTGGTGTTTTCACATGAGTAGTTCTTCCAGTCTATGGTTGGATATATAAAGTCACCCAGGATCAGGGTAAAGAGTTGAATCTTGATAGACTCGAAGAGATCCAAATAGGTGGAGTGGGCATTTGTGTCAAAGATGGGGGCCTATAGTTAGCTATGATTTGAATAGGGGTCTTGTCAATGGTTAACTGCACCTGGAGTGTCTCCTGTGCGTCATACTTTGTGACTGGCCTGGCGGTATGTTTGTCTTTAATATATAATGAAACTCTATCTCCTTTTTCTTTGCTGCCCATGGCTTGGGGTCTGAATGCATGGTAGGACGAGTAACCTGATATGGCTAGGGTGCTCTCCACAGTTTTGAACCAGGTTTCTGTGACTACACATATGTCAGCATCTTCCAGGGTTAAGAATGCTTGCAATGAGTGCAGTTTCATGTTTAGACTCCTAGCTTTTAGCAGCATGAACTTAGGTTTGCGTTTTGATGAAATTTTCATTTTGGTAGTTTTGACCTCATGGCATTGCCTAAAAAAGGCACTATGGGGGAGGCAAGAGTCTTTGAAGCCCAAGGGAGACCGACGTAGGCTATCTCTGGCAAAGCATTGTGGTCTGTCGATCATGTCTTCCCAGGCTGTCAAGTACTGGATCCCCTTGGAATGACAACTGAAACTAATCCAATTGTTAAAAGTCAATCATTTTCTGTTTGTATTGAGGCATCATTCTGGGTGACAGTAGAATGCTGCTTAAAGGTAGGGACATACCTACCTGGGACACATATTCAGCGAGCTCGATCATGTCTCTCTTTAAATAGTCTAGGGACGTATGTCTCAAGTCTTTCATGTCAACATGTACTATGACAGAGTCATAACAGTACCTGTTGTTTAGAGACTTCAGTGCATGTGTGATATGGTGGATTCTGGCATCTGACAAACAACTAACCGTGACTTTCTCCTATCCAATTTGGTGAGGGCCACATCTGTGTGTCTCACAATGGAGTCTCCTATGACTAACATGTTGGGTTCATGGTTAGGTCTTAGTGGTTGTGAGACACAGGTGTGTGGACTAAGTGTGATGTGGTGGGCTATGGAATTTGTGTGTTTTTTTGCCTTGGAGGTTTCTTTTGTTTGGGTATGTTTTTGTTGAGGACTTCCGCATATGTGGGTGTGTGTTGTGTAGGTGTGGGTGGTGTTTAAGGTGTGGTGTTTGTGATAACAACCTTCTCAGTGCCAGATAAACTGGCTTGTGAGGGAGAGAGCATAGACTCTAGCTTCTTAATGTAATTACATCTCTCACAAACTATGTTCCTAGGTGGTAGTAGTAGAGGGTTGTCTGTGTACATGAGGCAGTTGCTACACTGTACACTGTCTCAGGATGCCCATATCGACCAGACTGACAGTCAATTATCTTCCTTAACTAAAATTGAAATGTTTGTATCAGTTCCTTAGGTCAAAATAGCATTTATTATATGACAGTCATTTCCAGTGACAATACAAGTCATGTGAGATGCAGGCACATTGCCAAGAATCCTTGCTAAATAACTGAAGCTTATTGTTCATTTCCAATTACCACTGAAACCCAATTTAATACATTATGAAATATGAGCCTAATTCATTTTAAGGGGATAATCTCTTGCTGTCTATCTTTTCTCAGCACCAAATGTCTTGGCATCATGGTGTGTTTGATTCAGAGCTAGAACAGTAAGGTATATTCAGATGCAAAATACAAATCATGATGCCTGAACTCCTGCATTATTCTCATAAGCCTTTTGATTTATATATATATATTTCAGTCAGCTTCTTATAGATTTTACAACTCCATATCCTGTACTCCATGAGTAATACTCCCACTACCTCTCTTTTACATATCTCCATTTCATTAACAGTACTCCTGTCAAGAGCCCAAGGAAGAGTGGTTGTCTTTATCACACTAGCTTACTCTGAATAAATATGATTGTCTTAGCTCATTGTATAATTTCTGGTGAAATAAAATACGGCTAAATGAGAAAGAGATATTGTGTAGCAATATTCAAAATATATACGTGTAAAGGGCAACCAAGACATGATCTGAATAACAAGTAAACACTGAACAAGAGGCAAACATTAGCAAAATAAATGAATGGCAAATATCTCATGGTTGTTTGGATTTTTTATGGGTACTATACTGATGATCTGTTGTGCACAAAGGGCTTTGGTAAGCCTATGAACTTGTATAACATGTATCTAGGTTTGTTTGCTAAATATATATATGTGACACTATTCCCTATAGAATTCTTACATGAACCACAGGATATGTGTAATTGTCACTGAGCAGGATGTCTTTCCTGCAGTATTTTAAGATTTGAAGGCTGTTTAGAAACTGATACAGAGGTATAGAGTTAAACAGTGGTCTTTTAGGAAAGTAGAGAAGAGGGGGAAGGCATGCCCGAAGGCAGGTAAAGGCTGTGAGAGAGGACATGCAGGTGGTTGGTGTGACAGAGTAAGATGCAGAGGACAGAAAGAAATGGAAACAGTTGATCTGCTGTGGCGACCCCTAATGGGAGCAGCCGAAAGAAGAAGAAAAAGTCATTATTTGTAGATGTCAAGGTTGACATCTATCTATTCTAGTTCAAGTCATATATGTTTTTTTTTAATTATTTTGGTGCCGCTTGGGACATCATTTAAACAGCCCAGCTCCCCAATGCCCCACATCCATGCTGAGTCTTCCAGTTTATCTCCTACCCACCCAAACTTTGTACTGTTGGGGGCTAATTGTGGATCATAAGGGCGTCCTTGGGGCTTGGTCATCTTTGCATCTGTCCTGTGGGTGGGTTCTTTATATGCCCTACATACTCCATTCTCTGCCTCTTGCATTCATTGGTTACATCTGAGGGCAACTCCCTTCTTTGGACCTTACTTCCCTTAAGAAAACATCAATGTCAAATACTCTCCCACCTGGGATGGACACATCTTCCCTCCCTGCCACTGCATCTGTTGCCCAAGCTGCTAAATGAACCCTGGTCGAATTGGCCATAGTCAGGACTTTATCCCTCTATGCCACCATAGTGGTCCTCTAGTTCAAGTCATATTATACTTTTTACATTTATGAATTATAAAAGAAAAGGAAAAAGTGAGAGAGTACATGAGTGTGATGATGTAATACTGTGTGAAATATGGACTAACGGCCATGCGCAAGATTCTGATATTGATGGGTAATGTTCTTAAGGTCTGCAAACTGCTTTACAAACTTTTAAGTGAATTAGTGCAAAGTTAATATCTGGGGAATGCCACCATAAGAAGTGAGCATGTGAATTTTTTTTATAAGACTGAAAAACTTCATTATAGTTAAAAGGCAGAGATATGTTTAGAAAATGAAGATGAAATGTTTGAGTTTAGCAATCACATACTGCTATCAGAAAATAAAAAAATGACAGAATCAAATTAGTGATGGGATAATAGGCTGGAAAAGTAAAATCAAGGACTATGTTGTGTTATGTAGATGATGAGGCTTGAAGGCACATTTATGTGATATGCTGCGAGACTGATGGGTTTGCATTAATAAGAACAAGGCTTGTGAAGGCTGGGTCTGCTACTTTTGTGAAGATGACATAAATATATGTGTGTGTATATATATATATATATATATATATATATATATATATATATATATATATATATATAGGTATGGGTTCACTACATATGACCAAAGGTTCATATGACCGAAGCCCATTTGACTGAGACCAAATGACCGAAAGTTCATTTGACCGAAAACCCAGATGACCGAAAACTAATTTGACCAAAGAACTGCACTGGCAGGTATATGCCCTGTTCCCCATGGTAGTGTGACCCTGGAGTGAGAATATTAAGTTAGGGGGTGTGGGGGGAACAGCAGTTTATGCACTATTATATACATGTGTACCCATTAAAATACATTAAAACATATAACATCAGTAAAAACTGGTTGCAAAATTGGGGGCTACGTCCTCCACACTCCCCAATGTGGGGGGCTGTGCCCGCCAACTTTATATTCTCACTCCAGGGTCGCACTGCCATGGGGAACAGGACATATACCCATATACCTGCCAGTACTGTTTTTCGGTCAAATGAGTTTTCGGTCATCTGGGTTTTCGGTCAAATGAACTTTCAGTCATTTGGTCTCAGTCAAATGGGCTTCAGTCATATGAACGTTTGGTCATATGTAGTGAACCCATATGTATATATATATATATATATATATATATATATATATATATATATATATATATATATAGCTGCAATCAGTGTTATTAATTGTGGAAATGAACTGAATGGTAAAGGAGTATATAAAGTATGTAAAGGAGTAAAAAAGAATACAAAATGTAAAAAGAAACTTTTTAAATATTTTACAATAATTCACTGTAGAAATGAAAGCTGATGCCTACTACATGGGAAGGCAGGTTGTTGCCTCATGATACCTCAAACAAAATCATCCAAAAATGACTGCCACTTATACAGAATTAAATACACAGCATATCTTGAAGCCCTTAAAACAAACTTTATTAAAACTTAAATTGAATACACACTAGCACCTTGACTAGATTGATTTCATTGTTGTGATTTATATTAAAAGAGTACAATCTTCAATACTAACAGTTAAAAGTACACAGCCAATAAAATATATCCCGAGTTTCAATAAACTCCGTGCAGGAATAGTGCTATTCCTGCAAAGAGTGGGTCATGTCTGTGTAGCCACAGCAGCCTTTCATAGTCATGAAAGTGTGCTGGTGCTAAGGCTAAACCAACATTAACTGTGAACGAGTGCAGGGGGTATGTTTAAGTAGTGCACAGACTATGCACATGCCCCCTGCACTCAGAAAGTGCCATACGGCAATTTTCAAATGCATTTCAGTGTCCACGGACACTGACAGCAAAAACAAAAGTTCTTTCAGTGTCTGCAGACACTGAAATAAGTAGCAGATCAGGAAATAAATGCAGAGGGTGTGTGACAGGTCTGTCACACACCCCCTGCATTGTAAATGTGTCATATGGCACTTTGCTAGTGCTGTCAGTGTCCGTGGACACTGACAGCTAATAAAATAGCTCATGTCAGTGTCCTGAAATAGCCAGCAAATGATTAAGGAAATGCAGGGGGTGTGTGACAGGTTCTGCCACATACCCCTGCATTGTAAAAGTGCTGTATGGCACTTTGCAAGTGCTGCCAGTGTCCGCCGACACTGACAGCTAATAAAATAGCTCATGTCAGTGTCCTGAAATAGCCAGCAGATGATTAAGGAAATGCAGGGGGTGTGTGACAGGTTCTGTCACACACCTCCTGCATTATAAAAGTGCTGTATAGCACTTTGCAAGTGCTGTCAGTGTCTGCGGACACTGACAGCTAATAAAATAGCTCATGTCAGTGTCTGCGGACACTGAAATAGCTATCAGATTGTTAAGGAAATGCAGGGGGTGTGTGACAGGTTCTGATACACACCCCTTGCATTGTTAAAGTGCCATATGGGCATAGCCATTAACTGTATAGGTGTCTGCAGAATGCCCAGATGTCCACCTCACATACATTTCACCCTCCTAGAGCAGTAAAGCAGTACAAAACCATAAATAATGGGGGGACAAAGGCACAAAAATAGGGAAATGTCCTAAATAGTGCATTGACAAACCTGAAAGCTGATAGAATAAAAGGTTTACAGTAACATGGACTTTCTGCAGGGTATGAAGATTGAAACAGAAATGTCTGACATGTGAAAGCGCTGTACGGCCATAGCCGTTAACTGTACAGGTGTCTGCAGAATGCCCAGATGCCTGCCTCACATACTTCTCACCCTCCTAGAGTAATAAAGTAGTAGAAAGCCATAAATAATGGGGGGATAAAACCACAAAAATAGGGATATGTTAAATATTGTACTGACAAACCTGAAAGCAGAGAGAATAAAAGGTTTGCCAAAGTAAGGACTTCCTGCAGGGTATGAAGACTGAAACAGAAATGTCTGCCATCTGAAAGTGCCGTACGGTCATAGCTGTCAACTCAACAGGTTTATGCAGAATGCCCAGATGCTTCCTCACATACCTGTCAACATCCTAGAGCAAGAAAGCTGTGGAAGGCCAGAAATAATATTATATATGTTTTTCCATACTAAGGAATGTTTAAGCATAACTGAGTGGGTGCATGCATTATGGCCATCCGCTTAGCATTGCTTAAACACCCCAGAGGAGATAAATAAAAATATACAGCTAACATTCCCAAACCAAGATCGTGTAGTATTTAAGAGTCCTGTATTTACATGCATGTGTTCATGGTTCGAGTACCAAAACAGGCAATTTATTTTTACATGGGAAAGCAGTGTTAAAATAATTATTTTCATCTTAAAGGATGTAGTAACTGATTTTTGTCAACCAGGGTAGTGTAGCTGGTGTAAAATGGAAGTGTGAGTGCATATAACATGGGAAACCACCCATGTCCCATACAGTATAGTCACACCCCTTGCTAATGTAATGAAAATACATAGACATATGTCATGTAAAGTAAATCATATACACTTACTAAATGAAGTAATTATTCTGATAATTTTTTAAAAATGAAAAGTGAGCAATGGTGAGCAATGCTCAGCTATGTTTAGCATGTTTAAGCATCACTTAGATGTGAATGCTAAGTAGCAGGTAGCTCAGCTAAGTGGATTTGCGCACTAAGCAGTGCTCAGCAATTACCCCTTTAAGAACTGTTCAAGTCCGCTTAGTGGATTTGTGTACTGCTTAGTGAAACTTAACATGTTCAAAATGGTCCAAAGATAGCAAAGGGTGGGAATATCAACTTATTTAAATGGTGCAAGTGGGAATACTGCCAGAATCTGTTATAGTTAACCTGTGCAGGTACTATGACTGGCGTAGGTAAAGGAGCGCAGCTCTGGATTTTTCAGGAGTCTGGGGTCATGGCTGGACTCCTTGGAGTAAACCATGAGGAGAGACTGCGCCAGTACCAGGACTCACAATACAAAGCAGAGGCCTGGGACTGTCTCACATGTGATCTCACTAGTGCTACTGGCATTCACCGGACTGGTGAACAGGTATGGCACCACTATGCTGACCTAAAGCGGAGGTAGGGGTGCTGTTGGCCCAGTGGATCCAAGATGCACAGGAATGGAATGCTCCAGTAGTGAGTAAGTATCACTATCAAGTAGTTTGTAGTAAATACTAGCCTGAGAATGTGATAGACAGGTATGTTTGTTTTTCTCCCCCAGAGCTGCAGCAGAGAGGGCTAGTAATGTAGAAGCCCATGCCAACACACTGCTGAGGCTGCACTGACAGGCTGGTGAGTACAAATCTATTTTGCAGTATATTGTTCAAATAGCTAAGAAGGAGTACATTGCTTACTGCTAGTAGGTATACTGTTACTGTGTGAACTGAATAAATAAAAAAGTTTGACTGACTAATATTGATGTGTAATAAAGATCCCTACAAAAACTGTTGTGTTTATTCTGGTATGTTGTTGTAGACATATAGAATGTATACAGGTTCTTTACAGCAAATACAGCTGTGACAGCATACATTAACTGAGGTTGTTCTGTGAATCAGCTGTTAAAGCTATAGATGGTGGAGCTGTAAAACAAGATACAAGTGAAATGTGAAATATATACTGCACTAAGCTCTGAACCCTGAATAGTAAGGTGTATAGTTTCAAAGTGTAGTCTATCCAGCATTTCCTTGTGTTAACGTTTGCTTTCCAGATTGTAGTAATCCAAAGGATTAATGCACAGTACATTAAATATCTGTCATGCATGCATCATAGGATTACAAAGTCAGACTGTCTAACCAAGAGACTATAAGGCAGAAACCAGTGAAACACATAACAGCAGTTCCCCAGTAGCTCAGTGTGATGAAAAATAACTTAGTTGTTAATTTTGCACACCCAGACATGGCTCAAATCCAGGGAGTGGTAGTAAGATGTATGCATATCTTCACACAAGGAATCAGGAATAAATGTAAAAACAGTCAGGTAGTGTTAACAGATATTTTCTCTACAGGTTTTACATGTAAGGAATTGTTGGTAGTATCTGTATGAAGGGTATACTAATAAACTGTGTACAACTGTTCAACTGTCCCACCACATGCCTGCAAATAACAGCAGGATAGGTGTATACAACATGCACTCTTCCCGATGCATGTCTCTCAAGTGTCACGCTATCGCAGATAGTGGTGACTGCTGCTAATAACCCTGGACACAGATAGGAAACCAGTTGAGGTATGCCAGTAGCACACACACATAGCAGTTCAGGGTACCCCTCCTGTGCCAGATATTTAACCCTGACATGTAAAAGTCCCCTCTAGTCATGTACCCAGAGTTATCACAGTTTGCCCCATACCATTCCAGGCTGACAGTTTAATAGGTATATTTGTGCTGCAGAAGCTATGGTCCATAGGTAAATGTAAACTGAGGGCAGACAAATAATATACTGAGCAGTACTGTTGTGGAAAATAGAAGCATAAACAATTGTTAATGGATTTTTTTGTCTCCCCCACCCCTCATCTGGATCAATACTATAATTCATATTCTATGTGCATGTTTTTCTCCAAACCTAATTTTGGGACCTGTGTTCCATTATTGTTCATATATTTGATTGGTTGCATGTTAACATGACTTGTTCAAATACCATTGGTGGGCAGCTGCGTCAGATTGAGGGCCACATGACGCACCTCGAGGGGCAGGCCGCCCTCCTGTCCAGCCCCCAGCATAGCCACCTTCAGGGCCATGAAGGAGCAGTGGTGACTGCCCATGGGTGGGCACCTCAGTCTCACTGTATCCATTTGGGGGCTCATGGGCTTCAAATTCCCAACCACAATCCCCATCAAATGTGTTTACCCCCTCATTTGTCATATACTGCCCCTGTCTGCTGTCTTGTCTGTCTGCAAATGAAACCTATCCCACACAACCTACCTCCTCAAACATACCTATAGCTCATCTTAAAAAAAGGGCATCTGTCTCACAAAAAAAAACATTGCCCCATACATCGCTCAACATTTCGCCCGCATGTACAGTGAAACTAATCAATCAACCCACACATTATTCTGCAAATGTCTGTCACCAACACCCCTCCATGTGGGGTGTGAGGCTGTAAATTCCAAATTCTACACATTTCATTCACAGCTGTTGCTGAAGAAGAAATGTAGAGCTATGGTCCTTTCTTACACCCATCCTGCACATCCGTAGATGCTTTTCATAATATTTTATCCACTGCTTGCCCCCATTTCACCACTTTCCTATCACCCTTTTTTCTTTTCTTTAAATTTTATTTTATTTATTTATTTATTTTACATTTGTTGACAGGGCGAGTCTAGCTGGATATATGCCCATTTTCAGTAGAGGCCCGGGGAGAAAAGCTCCAAATTATTAGTACATCAATTAATAAAGTGTAACAATAAAAATAAATGCAGATTTAATGGAAACAGGAAAACATTTTTTTTTTTTTTTTTTTTGATTACTTTTTAAGTGAGTAAAAGTAACAGGCTATGTGATGTTCATAACAGAGTACTCTTTACACACATGTGATATATAGAAAATCAGTTACTGTGTGATGTGCTTAGCGTCATTATAAAAGCATATTAAACGAAATGATAATAAATGTGAACAGAGATGAAGGAAAGATAGGAAAGGTATCAGGAATAGTATAGGTAGAGTTTAAGGATTAGATTATTTTCATAGAGGAAGTAGAATAGTTACTGTTATGAAAGAGAGGCAGGGATACTCTTATGAAGGAAAGGGAGAGACATTAGGGTAAGTAGGCAGTGGGTCTTTTATTCCAAAAGAAAATTAGTGTGGGTATAAGTGGGAGTAAGTGATGATAAGCAAAGCTAACAGGGCTTAACCGTCTGTTATCATTTCTTAGCTCCACACAAAACCATGCAAACCTGCTTACAACTGCTTAAAAGTGCCATAATCACTTTGTCTCGATCAGCCCTTGTTCTGCCCAACAACAAAATGATCAGCCCTGTCAAGTCTCAAACCCAGGATGCTGTGCACTACAATCACAGCAATGTATCACTACACCATCTGAGCTGTGGGAGTCTATAATGCTTTTACAAACATATTATTCATTCTGGTCATTTAACATTAATGAAAAAAGCAACACGTTCCTAGTCCAGAACCCAGGACTCTGTGCACAATAATCACACCAACATACCTCTACACCATCTGAGCTGTAAGAATGTGTAATATTTTTATAAACATATCATGCACAACAGTCATTAAACATAAGGGGGAATTCTATATCCGTAGTACTGTTATATACATACATATATATATATATATATATATATATATATATATATATATATATATATATATTCATACGTAGATATATAGACCAACCCCTTACTGCAACACATTTGCAAAAAGCATGACAAACTGGCAGGATAAAGGGCAAACAATTGTGATATTTTTGAAATATGGCTGTCATACGCATAGAAGTCTGCTAGAGTGGCATGGTGTGCTTTAACATACAATGCCAGATAGATTCCAGGACTGAAACACAAATGAATGTCATTATTTACTGATGTCAGTGCTCACATCATCCCAGTGATTTATCAGAAACTGACAACTGTTGTGGCCAACAGACAAAGCATATGAGTCACACATCAGGACAGTGTCTAGACATCTGGACAATGGAGAGGTATGACTGCAGTCATGTAACAGAATGGAAAAAAAAAAACATGACAACTGCCAACCATGTAACCCAGCACCTTCTGAACCATAGTAAGACCAACACGGCACTAACCCAAATCAGCTCTGGGCAATTACCCAAGTATATCCAAATATATCATGCACTACAGATAGTGCTGCATAAATGTGCACCCACAACCATTTGCACCACAGTCACATTAACATGCCAGTACCCCAAATGAACTTTAGAGTAGAATGACTGTTTGAATGAACATATCCTGATTCCCAGTCACACACTGCACTGACATATACTGGCCCAACTCACAGTATACTGGGAATCCTGAGGTGTTACAGGACATTTCTCAGTCTGCCCCTACAAACATACACACCTGATAGACCACCAGCAGCTGTAGCTGCATGCATAGTCAGATAGAAAAAAAATATGTGACACTCACATTTGCTACTCTCCCTACTCAGCCAAACAAACATCTACACACAACACTGCTACACAATCTTGGCAGTCACTTCATACTGGCCAGACATACATAACTCTCATATGTACAGATTTCCACAGAATGTCCAGGGTGTGAGACCATATTCATGGCCACTGCCGCATACCACTTCCAGGAGTTTGCTAAGTCAATGTGATGATACCATGAGTGCATTCACTAAATAATGATATCACATACCTCTGACCCTCTTACTGCAAGACATCTGGACAAAGTATGACATACTTAGGGGACAGGGGGCTGGAAAGAGGGACATATCTCACATAATGTTGTTACAAACTGAAATAGTTGCCAGTGTGACAGGCTTTGTTGTAACATAACATCCTTGAAGGATATGATTTCTGAAACATCAATAGATGTCAATAGTTACTGACTACAATCCTTACATTATCCTACTTCATCCATAAAAACAGACGTTGTCTGAGGAACAGACCAAACATAACAGGCAAACCTCTGTGCAGTCTGTGGGCATCAGGACAGTTGAGTGGTATGTCAAAGACATATCACTATCAGACGTCAATGACACAGAAAATGCATGTCCAGATGAACCCTGTTAAACTAGCAACCAACTATGTGTATAACAGCACTACTGACTTACAATCTGTACCCAGTTCTGGAGCTTTGTTCCCCATGTTGTTGGGCTGTCTCCACATGTCCTCTCCTGAGAGGTATTCTCACCTACTATCTGTGAAGCTGTAGCCCCCACACTTCCATAATGTCCTCCACACAGGCAAGAAAAAGGGGCAAGGCACATATGAAGGCCATAATTATAGCACTATGTTGTTATGGCATTGGCAAACGGAAAGACAACACAGTTGCTCTGGATGCAAGTAGCAAGTGGAAGACATCAGTTGGTGCACAGTCTATCACCTGCTCATGAGCAATACCTACAAAAGGCAAGCTACTGCCTATGCAACACAGGGCACAACCCAGATACACAGTGACAGACTGCGACTACACAAACCTAAACATTGCATCGTTGTGAGGAAACTCCTGAGCACTATAACAAGTATGTCAATCATGTAAGCCTGTAATGGAATGCAGAAGGGGGGATGCAATGATGTCAAATGGGGCATTAAACACTAGGCCGCAAAAAAACCTGCTGGACTCACATGCTGCTGTCCAGCACCTATGGCCATTTCTGCTTTCCCTGCCTGCATTGACATGGAGCACATCTCTGGCCCTGAGTCACACCAGCAAAGGTCAGCTCATGTATGACTACTAATGGACTCTCTGTTGTCCAGTACTGGGCGTGTCACTGGTAGGCCAGCTACCTGGGATGTTGTAATTATTCATATGTTACCTGTGAATGCTACTCTGATAGATATGCTTATCTTACAAATGCAAGAGATGTACATAGGGTATGTGCATACTACACGGCAGCTGTGTGTGTTCTACTGTATGTAATGTACTGAGCCCATACCTGGCAACTGTCTAAAGTTTTGGAGACTGACCACATGTCTGCCTCATATATGTAGTCAATGCCTCAGACAGTTGTGTATTGTCTGGCACATTACTGGCAACCCATTAAAGACTGAAGTCATAACAAATTAGCATACATTTCATTGTCAGATGTCATATCCTGCAGAGTACACCAGTGAATGTGCCAGCATCTTTGCTGGCAACTAAGTGTGTTTCAGCTAGATTCATAAAGTGACACTATTTACTGCCCTTTGCCTACCACTGATGTGTGCCTTTGTGCAGATGTCTTGCTCTAACAGGATCTAGATGTCTCACCATGAAACCCATGGCAATGCAAGCGTACCTTGTCCTGTAGGATGCTGACATTTGTGCAGTCACTGACACCTGCTTTCTAGCTGTGGAGAGCACACCAACCTTTCCAGATCACTCATCACATCATACATTTAGACCCCAAATGGAGGCCCACAAAGCCACAGTTGGTGGAGTGTTGAACATTAGCATACACACACACACCTCCAGGCTGGCCAAAGAGTATGATGCATGGGTGACATCCTGAGTGCACTTAACAGTTGACAAAACACCTACTCAAATCATAGCTACCTACTGGCCTCCAACCATAACTATGGACACCCACCACACCTATTGGGACTTGCTGGAATCTGTTAGGATTCAATCATCTACCCTGCTCCTGGATGACTTCAAATACCAAGCCATAGTGTACATGACCTATGCCACCTGAACACGAACGCGCATAGATTCCTTGGCTTTATCGATGGCAATGCAGTGGATCAGCCGGCCAACACTCCCACGGCAGGTGGAAATCTCATATACCTGGTCCTAACCAACATGAGTAGCCACTGTAGCACTCCTACAGTGTCATCCCCCTTGGTAATATCTGACCACATAGCCATCACTGTTCAGGTCACCATCTCACCTGCCCCCCCTTTACAGTGTCAAACAGAATGAACTGTACACAGATGACTATAAATCCCCTCAGAGCAGGTAGAAGTAGCTGTATAGCCAACATGCCATTTGTTGGAACTAGCAGCAGTGTCCAGGCCCACACCACAATACTATGTGGGCATCTACATAGCTGTATGGACTCAGCAGTACCTGACAGGACAACATCATCTCCCACAGGTAGGGTAAATGCCTGTGGTGGACAGCAGCAATACACAAATACCATAATAGGTGGAAATAATTGCTGGACTGGCCAAGAAGGAACAGGCACCTCATTGGAAGCAATGTCACCTTGGTCTGCACAAGCAAATAAGGGCACAGGTGATGTACCCTAAGGCTGTCTTTGAGTGCAAATTGGACACATCCACCAAGGCAAATGACTAGGCATTCCACACACTTGTCTGCAATTCCAGAGGCAACACACAAATCTGTTCTGTAGTGGTGGTCAGTAATGCCACATGCACATATGACATAGATATAGGCAACCGGCTACAGACAGGTGAAGTGTAAACACCACCCCCATCCCCCCAGAGGTACACATGTGCCTGTACAGCACCTGCCCACCCATCATCAGGAAGCAGGTCCGTAATGCTTTCTCAAAAGCAACACACAGAGGTTTCCATAGGCATGATACCATCCCTGGCTGCATCCCACATCAACACAGGCATGGGATCTCAGATCCATTCCGCGCTATAGTCACCCACAGCCTGAGGACCGGTGTCACCCAACTGCACAGAGGACAGCCACTGTCATCCCTATACACAAAGGCAGAGCAATCCACCAACCTAGCCAATATTATGCACATCAGCCTAACTAGCCTGCTCTGCAAGGGCATGGAAGGCAATATTAGGGACATTATGAACAGGGATATCGGCAACATCAAAATGACTGGACCCACACACCATGGTATTGTCAAATGGAGATCAGGCCTGTTAAAACCTGATTGACCTATCTGCAGTGGTCAACAAACACAGGGAAGAGGGGAAGGTGGTGAACAATGCCTACCTTCACCTATCCCAATCCTCTCACACTAATCCCCAGTTGGACAGGGTACATACACCTACATAGCTAGGCACCAACCTGTAGGTTACCAGATGGGTAGCTAACTGGCCCAATAATAGCACCCACTCAGTCAAAGTAGTAGAACCCACCTATAATAGTAGATTCATCCACAACAGTGTACCCCAAGGATTGGTCTGGGGGCCTCTACTGTTTGAGATATATGTATCTGCGGTACAGGACAAAAGCAGTGTAACTGACTAGGTGTACGATTGCTTGCAAGCTGCTCACTGTCTTACATTCCCCTACTGATGTGATCATCACCCAAGAGGCACTCAGCCAATTACTGACTGGTACAAGAAGTATTACCACAAACGGAATGCCAGGAGAGGCATCATTCCCCCTGCTGTGGCAGATGTCATCCACACTAAGTATGACAGTAATAATGTACTGAGCATGCAATCATGTGTAAGGCAACTTGTGCATTGAGGTTGGTAACAACCTAACAGTTTCCCACCATGTGGGCACCATTGTACAGAAGGCCGTCTACATGGCCCACCTCACAAATATGGGTATGTCATAGGTAGGCCATAGGTAGATGTAGAGTGAGGGCAAATCACAGTACTTTTGTAAAAATAGAAGCATATGCAGTTGCTAATGTACTGTCCTTCTCTCCCCCCACCCCTCATATGCATCATTAATTATTAGTCATATACTATGGGTATGTTTTTACCAAACCTAATGTTGGGACATGTGTTACATTATTGTTCATATAATTAAACTGGTTGCATGTTAACATACCTTGTTCAGATATCATTGTTGATGGCCTGTTGCCGTCATTGTTCCTGGTATGCTGTTGCAATGCTTACTGTTGTTTCAGTTGTGTATGTGTTTTGTTTGCTATGCAACTGTTTCACATCTGTTGTTTTGGGTTAATGTGAACACCTATGCATGCCTGTAAAACTAATATTGAAATGTTTTGTTCACGACTAACCAATATATCTTGGAAAACCTCAACACCATAGCACGTTTGGGAAGGCCAATCCCAGTGGACAGTTGGCAGGTGGTGGCATGGAACAGGTTTGTGTGGTGACTATGGCAAGTGTGAGTGTAGACATTAGCCATAGCCATAGCCAGAGTGAAGGTGAGGTCCCACACAGGTGGATGGGCAGGGGTGCTTGGAGGAGGACTGCTGCCCATCAAGCCGCTGTCACAAGTGCCATAGCCGGTGTCACCAGACACATGTTTTGGGCTGTCATGGATGCACAGGCATGTAGTGAATGCAACACCAGGCAAATACTCAGGGTTTTGGATGCAACTCTTCCTGGCTTATGTGGTGATGTATATGACCTTGTTGAGATCACATGTCAAAATACTGAGGTCATGAATAGATGGTGGGGTGAGACCTTAGCAATTCTCAACCATGGCATGTCTGTGCTAGAGTCTGTGGTGGGAGATGGGCGTCAGCCATGTGTATGTAGGTCAGCACCAACATCAGCTGAGAGTCTACGGGGCCATGCAACTTCGCACTCCCAAATTGGCAGTACCACCAGCACTACTGAATGGGGGGTGCTGTCCACACCACAATGGAACAGGCCATGGGCACATGGTCCTGGCCTATCCTGTCAGGGACATGAATCCAGCAGACAGCAGTCACCATTGGGAAACAGTACTGCATGTGGCCTTGGGCCTGGTGGTGCCAGTGAGACCCCTGGCAGGATGTCCATGGCTGGAGAGGGTGAACTGTATGCCCTGCCACGTACGGTCCACAGCTGCCCAACATAGCCCTGTGTAGGGGAGCCACATGGTGTGACTGTGTGCATACAAACATACACACATCACTATCACAGCCAGGTCACCTCCAGACACACACACCACCTCTGCATGGCCTATTCATAGAACATCCCTTCAAATGCACACACATGATGTCAACCATATGGCCCAGCCTAGGCTTCTGGCAAAACCACACAACAGCCTGTGCATATGATGATACCTGTGCCAAATCCCTGTCATCCATACCACTGATAATGGGACATGCTGATATGGTTCTGATGCACAGGGTGAATTAAGTACAGTTTAGCTATGTAATGCTGTGTAAGATGCTATCAGCTGGCATCTGTAATGGGTACACTCCAGAGTGTGTGTACCTTTTCAGCCATGATGCATTATTGGTGTTAGTAATGCTGACTAAATGTAGTCTCATATGCTGTATTCTGTTTGTGTTCTAGGTGTCTGTGTGTCAGCAGGATGTGGCCCTGCAGACATTGCCAACAAGAGGTATGGCACAGTGGTAACACATTGATCATGTCAGAGCTGAACTACAGCTGAATATGTGCACATTTACCAGGTCTGTGTAACAGTTATTGCATGTGCTACAGAGCTTATAGGGTTGGTGGGTGTATACATGTACGTCTATGGTGGTTGATGTCAGCAGCCCTTATAAAGTGGACAATGGTAAGTGTAGTGGGTGGAACACACCTCAGATTGGTAAAACCCAAGTCCCCAGAGGATATTGTGTTGACCAAATACACAGAGAATACTGTTCCCACACACACACACACACACACACACACACACACACACACACACACACACACACACACACACACACACACACACACACACACACACACACACACACACACACACACACACACACACACACACACACACACACACACACACACACACAGAATCACAGTTGCCAGTGTTGGGTTTGGAACCTCTACCCATCTAGTTAGTGGTGCTACAGTGTTATGCAGTTATTGTAGGTGGCACAGAACTAGTAGTGTGATGACTGTTCCAAGATACCTGTAAAGTGAACAACATCATGTGTCCATGTGACGTATGGCAATGGGGTGTACTGGGTGTGGAAGGACTCATTAGACTGTCACCTATGAGTCTACATACTCACAAACACTGCTATACACACCAATGCACACACAATTGCCAGTACTGACATTAGCAATCCTGCCTATCATGTTATTCATTCCATACTGTTACATAGCTGTTGGATGTGGCACAGGGCTTATAAGGCAGAAGAGTGTCCACAAATACCTCTATTGTGGATGTGAACAGTGGCCTTTGTAAAGTGGATTTTGGGACATGTACTGGGAGTACCATGGACTAAAATGTAAAAATCACCCAAATGGATATAGTTCTTACTCAAACACATACACAGGATACAGTTCTCGCACACACACATACACACCCACACAAAACACACACACACACACACACACACACACACACACACACACACACACACACACACACACACACACACACACACACACACATTTGCCAGGACTGAGATTAGAGCCCCTACCTATCAAGTTATTGCTAATACAGTGTTATGCATTTATTGTACATGCCACGGAGCTTATAATGTGAAGAGTGTCCCTCATTTCTTCTGAGGTGAACAACATCACCAGCCCTTGTAAAGTATGGCAATCGGCAGTGTACTGTACTGGGAGAGTGAGGCCTCAAAATGCTGTATCCTACAAATATACACATTTTCAAACACTTACACACACAAACACACACACACACACACACACACACACACACACACACACACACACACACACACACACACACACACACACACACACACACACACATTTGCTAGGACTCAGATTAGAATCCCTCTATGTAGTCACTGGTACTATAGTGTTATGCAGTTACCACACACACCACGGAGCTTATAGGATGAAGAGTGTCCCAAGGTACCTATATAGTGAATAACATCACCAGCCCTTGTAAAGTATTGCAATGGCAGGTGTGCTGGGTGAGAAGGGCCTCAAACTACTTTCACCCACATGTTTACACACTCACAAACACTTTTATGCACACTAAAGCACACACACATGTTTGCTAGTACTGAGATCCATAGGTTCATAGGTGTGTACTAGGCAAATGGCCATGGAGCCTTTACAAACCTAGCCCATAGGATTACCCTGGCATCGTGCCATCTGAAGATTGTCCCCAGTGTGTCTAACAGGTATAGCCATTGGAGTGATCCTTGGGGTGGGATTTCTGTTCCCCATCCACTCATGCAGATTTTTCATGAAGAGGGCCAGTGAGGTGCTTTGCTTGACATGTATGTGAAGTCTATTCCATAGTGTGGGCAGCCTCTGGGTTATCAACCTGTCCCTCCAGCATGTTCTGTTGATCATGGAAATGGGGTTGAAGTCTCTGCATGTGGTGCAGACAGACTGGGTTCTTTAGATGTAGAATTCCTGACAGAGCTGGGTCAGACATGGCTTTGTAAGTCAAGCAGAGATTGCTTCTAAGTAGCCAATGTGAGACAGAGAATAGTTGGAGTTTTTGGGTCTGTCAATTTGTCCAATATAATACAAATTACAAGAGCAATATAATCCATAAACTGAGACCCTAGTGTAGCAACTTTGAAGTTCATCTTACCTAAAATGTGACCACTGATAAAATGATTCTTACTGGAGTCTCCTTGTTTATAAATTGAGCATCTCTTACATATTCTAAATTCTTCACACCATCTATAGATTCTGGCAAAGGACCAGAACTGACAATTTTGTTCATATGTCTCAGGGAGAATCAATAGCCTATATTGGGGTAATATTAACTACCTTTGCCAGTATGTTATCAGTGGTAATAATATATCAGTGCTTTCTTAAGATTGTAGCCATGCTCTCCACCAAGGGAACATAACATGTAACTACATGGATTTCTTCTTCGTATGCATCTTGAAAACTTATTTCCTATAGGAACTTCTTTAAAGAAACCAACATTTGTATCTATCACCTTCTACAAAGATGACTGTAAATTCTCCTCAGTATATTTTATGTAAAACTTAATTCTCCTTAGAGCATGATCTTTTAGCTTGAAGAAACACACCACTAGAGAGGTAATCAATAATATGCTGAGGTTGGAGACTGGTTTCATCTAGAAAACTATTAGTCAAAGTTGTTTTATTGCATGTGGTAGTGTGAATGGCCCTAGCATGAAAATGAATAAAGACATCTAGAAATTCATTTTGTTAAGTTTGTATATTGCAAGTAAAAGAGAGATTAAATACATTGGTATTGAGATAGTTGTCTATACAGGACAGTCAAGGAAGAGGAAATTACTTTTATAGTATTTAAAAAGAGAATCAGATGCTGCTATGGAAACCTGTTTAGAGAAGAAGAAACAGTCTATTATGAAATATGAAGTAGAAAGGTGCTTCTGATTGGTTAAAACATAGAATGTATAGAGGTGCATGGCTTGGATGCTGACTGAGATTTTTTTTGCTTTGCTACTTTATGTATGCCTGACAGGAAATTAACCTTCAAAATAATCCTATTTTCAAACAGTTATTTTAAATAATTTAAAGTGTTCTTTGGGATTATATCAAATATGTTGTATAATTTTTTAATATTTTCCTGTCAAAACTTTATCTAGAAGATCATTCATACATCCAGTCTGGAAATGAATCATTCAAAAACAACTTCACAAGAATCATTTTTTTTAAAGGAGTAGCAGTTAGTCCTCACAAATATCCAGGAGTTATCTTTGAAGATGGATGAATTGGACACTGAATTAGATAATTTCAAAGAAAAGTGCACAAAACAAATAGATCATCAGACTCAAGAAGCTCTTCAGCAATAAAAGTTGCAAATATTAGGTATCAAGGATTCATTAAATGACATAGAAGGGAGATTAAATGAAGATGAAAATAATATTGACTTTTTATTAAAACAAAACACTCTTTTGCTGAACAAAGTTTATGACCTATAGAACAGAACCCACAGAAATAATATATGTATCCTTGGTCTTCCAGAAAAAATAGGAGGGAATAATATGGCAAACTTTCTGACATCCTGGCTCCCTAAGTTGCTTGACATACCTGAAGCAATGTCATTTGGAATTGAGAGAGCACATAGGTCTTTAACCAAATCTTCTACAAAGAATAATTAATCTCTAAGATCTACAATAGTGACTTTTTTCCCTCTCATGATAAGGAATTATTTTTAAAACTGCCTGGGCAAAATCTCCAACTAAATAGATGGAAAACAATTTATTTTGACAATGATTATTCTATGGCAGTCATCTCTAAAATAAAATGTTGTTTTGCTTTTAATCAAAGAACTTAAAAAAGAACAAATTAAAGTTTGCCTATTGTTTCCTGCCAAACTGAAGGTCTTTCTATCTGATGATGTCAAGTTATTTGAAGATCCTGATACTGATTTGTCTTATCTGCAGTCAAAAACATTTTATAACAAGTGGAAGATATAGACTGGAACAGTATGACCTTGAAGAGACAAGCTGAAAGAACAGGATGGAAGATTATTGAGAAGAAGAAGAAGAAGTTAAGAGACAAATAAAAACATTATTTAAATTTTATTAGACATAACAGTATTGCTTTATCTTTCAACTTAATTTTTTGTTATGAAAACATATGAACAAGCTACATTCAACACCTTTAAATGGGGTAAGGAGAACCTGGAGATTTTCTACAATAAGGCAACTTGATCTTTATTATACATTTTTTCCAGTATTTTAATGTTTATCTTTAGTAACATTTTATTACTTAATATTTATAATTGTATATTTTTATTATATAAAAATTAGTAATATATTTTTTTTTCTCATTTAAAATCTTATTTGAGAACAGATTTAAAATGGCCAGGTTTTCTTCTTTCCTTCATTTTAACTATATTCGATTTATTTACCCTTGTCTTAGATATATGAATGCATTGGGATAGTGCGAGCTTCTGGCCTTGTACATGTAGCTTGCTGCTGCAGGTTTTGTTTACAGGGTCTTCTGTGAGATACTCAAAATGTAAGACTTTCATGGGGTGACTTGTTTTGTTTTAACTTTTATTATATGTTTACTAGTGGTCTTGTCTTTCAACTTTTTCTGGGTAGGGGTTGCCACAGTGGATCACCGGTCCGCTTATGATTGTCAGAGGATTTTTACAGTGTTGAGTTGCCAGCCCAGTGCCCAACCTTCAAAGAAGGCATACCCACTCACGCACACAGCTACCTGAATGTCTTTAAAGCTCATTCAACCATGGGTAAGACATGCAGACTCCGCACAGAAGGCACTCCAGCCAAGAATCGAACCAAAGACCTTCTTGCTGTGAGGCAACAATGCTAACTGCTGCACCACCACTGCCATATATATTTACTAGTGGTGTTAGTTCTTTATTTATTTGTATGTAGGAAATGCTGTCTCTAACATTTAAAATGTTTTTGTTTTCCCTTTTATTTCTTATCTTCTGTTTTGCCTTCTAGGTATTACTTAGTGTTTTGTTGTGTGGAAGACTTGTTGTGTGGAAGACTGTGAATGTAACTGATTTATGACTGAGGCTAAATTTTGCTATGTAGTTACTGGAAGTTGTAGATGTTTGAGTGCTTGTGTTTGTTCAGGATGGCTGGCGGGTTTAAGCTAGAGTGATTGTTTGAAAGAGAAAGTGCTTTTTGGTATGACTTGTATGGCTGCTTGATGTGATCCTGTTGTGGCTGTGACTCTGGTGTTTTGATGTTCTGCATATGAAGTGATATGTCTTGTTGTAGCGGAGTCACCTTTTTATTTCTTTTTACTTTCTGAAGTGGTGTGATCTTTTATGTGTTATAATGGATAAATGAAGGTGATGTTGTGACTCTTGGAGGTTTTTTGTGGCTTCATGGAGATGTTAGATGTGATTGTGATAAACACAGCTCAAGCTCTTTTTGAAGGAGAGTATTTCTGTTAGCCTTCACTGTAAACTGTTTTAACATTTTGAGCTTCCTGCCAAAGTCTTGAGCTATCTAGTTGGCAGTGGAGTCCTGCATATGCTAATAGGTTTCAGCTGTCAATCATTTCTTATAGGGTGGGTCTCTGGTTCAATTTAGCTTTTAAGGATGCATTTAGATTTATTTTAAAAGGAAAATAAAATGTTTTTTTATTTTTTTTTTATTATTTTTACAAAAAGACTTGCTTTCTTACACAATAAATGACTTTTCCATTTAAAGTTTATGAATGCTGTAGTTATGATACATTGTGCACTTTTATCAAGTGCAGTGGAGTAGGGTTTTCAAAAGTTCAGTACTTGCTTAGTTGGGAGGGATAAAAATTTCTGCTACTTTATTCAGTGGTGGGGGAAGACAGACATAAAAAAACTGCGATATGGTAGTTTATGAGTCCAAGGTGTTCACTATTGCGATTAGCAATTACAAATTTCATTCAGTACAACACTGTTGTACTAAGACATTTATCAGGGATGACTTTAATGTTAAGGAACTGAAATACTATGAATAATATCATGATTGCTGTAAAGGCATTACTAGTTTAATTAATGGTTGAGTTTTCCTAAGACGTTCTTATTCACTATGACTAATAAAATCAGAAACAAAGGTAAAGAAATCTAATCACATAAAGTTCACTGAGCTCTATCCCAGTTTGTGTCAGTGTTTTTTTAATATAATATCTGTCTGCAGTGTTGCATTACACAGTTCCACTGAATGTACAGCCAGTTATATATTGGTATGAATGTGAAAGGTCTCCCATTTTAATAATATATATAATTAAAACAGAAATAAGAAGTTTACATAAAAACATGTGAGAAAGATCTTCTTCATTGAATAAGTGAGGTTGAACAAGAAAGCTACAGTCACCTTTTTATTAAAAGAAGAGTTTAATACGTTGAACTTACTGTTCTATTCCGAATAGCCATTCTTACACTTACATTAACTGATTTATGACTGAGGCTAAATTTTGCTATATAGTTACTGGAAGTATAAATCTAAGTTATTTAAGGTAGCCACCTATAAACATGTTTTTTTCTTTTTGGATGTCTATTACTGTTATCATTTACACAGTTACCATTATTGAATTTTCTTATTATGTTTATCTCAGTACTCAGTTCCTAGCTTTAAAATTGGTTCAATGTTATTGTTATTATTTTGAAATTATGAAAACATTTCTAGTATATTAAACTATCTACATGTCAGCACTTAAGTGTATTTCTAGTAACATTAATGGTCTAAATAATAGTTGTAAGGGAGGGAGTTTAAATAAGTATTTGAAATTATTTTATTCCCAGATTATATTTTTATAGCTGACACATTTATTACAGACATAGACAGACTTAATACTAAGACATATTCTGTATTAGTTCTCATTATAGTCAGAAAAAAGAGGAGTGACTCTTTTGTGTAGAAAAACTCTGCCTATACCTAAGATTATTGGAACATTTAAAGATGAGAAGGGAATTATCTGTTCAGTAATATTGGAAATTAATGAAAGAATTTATACTTTTATTAATATATATTGGAATCTAGGAATATGAACTAGTACTGTTAGAAATAAATTGAATCAAATAGTCCAAATTTCAAAGTGTATTATTATACTAGCAGGAGACTTTAATTATATACTAAAAGCTGATGATACAAACTGTACTAGAAGAGGAAAATATCTGCCTCAGCAAAGAAATTAATACTTTTTAAAGATTTATTTCATATAAAAAGATTTAAATGCTTTTGCAGATTCAGATTCACTTCTCTTCACTCATTTTACAAACAGACATGGATCTCAAGCTAGAATTGATAGAGTATATATTTGTAATGAGTTAGATAGGTTTAATAAAGTTAAAGTTGTATTGTGTCCACTTTCAGACTATAATGTAATAACTTTTAAACTGACACTAAAAGCTGGTAATAATATATCCATTAGACATATACCTGCTTATATAACTAGCTTAACAGAATTCAATTTTTTTTTCACAAAAGAAACACAGACTTTTATTGAACTTAATTGCAACAACAACATTTCTGAGATTTATCTATGGAATTCTTTAAAGGCTTATCTATATGGTAGAATTATGATGCCATGGTATAATTTTAAAAAAAAGCAATGGGATAAAGAACTGATTGAGTTACAAGAAAAAAAATGATAAACTAAAACTAGATAGTCAAAAGACAAATATTAACAGGATAAAACAAATTAATAGTTTAAATGGTAAATATTTGGAGATTTTCAATCATAAGATTAGAATTAACTTGCAAAAGATTAAAATTGTAGATGGTATTGTTAATCCTAAATCTATGAATAACTTAGCTAACAGAGTAAAAATCTTAAATAAATCCAGTCAAAGTAAAGAAATGTATTCTAAGAGCAGGAAAAGGTCACTGAAGTTGAAGAAAGAATTTAGAAGTCATTTTGATATAGCTAACAAAACCAACACCTTAATGGATTCCCAGGAAGACATACATTATTCGTTAGGATATATATTAATAATAAATTAACTGATGACCAGATGAAAATAATTGATAAACCTATTACTTTCCCTGAACTTAAAACACAAATTAATTACTTAATGTCTTCTGAATTGTTAAAGAATTAGTAAATGTTTCTCCATCCTGGAAGTATACTCTTGTCTTTCCAGTTTTAAAAGTGGGAAAAGATCCTGTAAAATGTTCCACTTACAGACTAATATCTTTATTAAATATAGACTATACGTTATTCATGACTATTCATGCTAATAGAGTAAAACAATTTCTACTGTCTATAGTTAGCAATGATCAAACTGGATTCATATTAAATAGGAATTTGTATGACATTAAAAGAATATTGGCAACAATTGATTGTGTAACTAAAAGAAAAGACAAACTAATAGTAATAAGTTTAGATATTGACAGTGCTTTTGATTCTGTTAGCTGGAATTGTCTCTCATTAGTATTGAAAGACAGTAACTTCTCAAACAATTTCATACACCTTATTAATCTTCTTTATGAAAACTCTCATGCATATGTTAAAATAGGTTCATATACTTTAGAATCAGTTAGGCTTTTCAAAGGAACCAAACAAGGATGTCCTCTCGTCTTTACTTTTTACTTTAGTCACAGAACCATTTGCCAATTTTTAAGATCAAATTCAAATATTAAAGGTATTCAACTGGGGAAGAATGCATTATTTAAGGTTCTGTTGTTCACAGACAATATTTTATTGATTTTAAATGATTACAATTGTTCACTTCTAGCTGCTTTTGAATTAATGAAAATCTTCCAGAAGAAATCTGGCCTTAGTTTTAATGATAGCAAAACAAAATGTTTACCCATACATTTTAATACTAAGGATATAGATAAGACATTTGTCAAATATATAGCTCAAGACAAAAATACATAATTTAGGGATAATTATTGCTGATAACATTAATGACATAATAACTCTCAACTATAGTAATAGTTTAGCATCAATAAATAACATTGCAAGCAATTGGAACACATATATCTTCACCATGGAAGAAAGGCTTTCCATAAATAAAATGATTATTTTGTAGAAATATTATATATCATACAATCATTATCTTACCACTACCAACAAACTGTATAAAACACTTTAATTCTTTAATGCTAAAATGTTTATGGTTTCCAAATAAACACAGACTAGCCTTAATACATCATACTAAAGATCAATCTTTTGCTGGTATTGGTCTGACAGACCTAGAGCTATATTCAATATCCTTAATTATTAAGACAATAATTCTATGGTTAAATAGTCATTATACTGATAGATGGAAGAAACTTCAAGAAGTTTTCGTGTTACAAACTAATTACTTTAAAGATTTAAATCAGAGTTAAGTTTCAAATAATGTTTTACGTTGGTTATTAAAGCAATATTTTTCAAATAATACTAATAAAGTAATAATTTCTTCCTATCTATTCATTATAATGAATACATTGAAAATTGTATTTACAGAAATCCAGTATATAATGCATGTTTGTTTTCTTATTTTTTTCCAATAGCTTTTACTCATAATAGTATTTACACTTTTAACTTGCAAACAGTGATTACCTTTAAAGAAAACAATTTGATATATTGGTCTCAGTTAGTGGATAAAGAAACATTGTATTCTGTTGACTACATAAATAAATTTGATTTGGATAAAGATATGTGGTTATACGTACTAAACTGTAGACAGTTTCTTGATCATAAGATTAATTTAATGCAACAAAGTGTAAGAAATATGGTTCCTAAATTAATTGACTGTTTAACTTTATGGAGTCATCAGAGTACAGTTGAGAAAGGTCTTTTATCTAAATTATATAAAGTGGTTAAAAAAGAAATAGAATATAATAAAGACAGTTATTGGAATTACTTTAGACTTATTAATAATAGTTCTCTAAGTGAAGAAGATATAACATAAATGTTATTGTCATCAAAACAAACTACCTGTTCACTCAAATGGAGATTATTTTCTTGGAAATTTATTCACAGAACCTTTGTCACATCTCACAGAATTGAATTAATGTATAAAAAAGCTGGATTGTTGGAGATGTAAATTAGAGGTCAAAGCAGATTGGCAACATATGTTTTTGTTGTGTTGTATTGAAACCTTATTGGGATAATATAATTTATTTACAGACTTTATTTGTGGACAAATTTATTTTAACTAAATCTTTAATCCTATTTAATTATCCAATACCTAAATCTGTTTCAAGATTAAAATATTCATTATTATGGATGGATTATTATGGAGGGAGGGAAACTCCCTCTCCATATTAGATCCAACCTTTCCTTTCTCTGTTTTAAAAAGGAGCTTAAATCCCACCTACTAAACTTGAAATTATGCCATTGCTTTGACCACACATAGTTTTAGTCTGTCCTACTGTAATACCTGTTGCATCTCCTAACTTTCTTTCTCTGTTAGTAACTTCTGCTTAAACTAACCTCCTAAACCCCCAGCTGTACTGCTATAGTCCTACTATAGCCCCCTCCTTTCTCTCCCCCTCCCATTCTCCACACTATTTTTTTTTTGCCCACTTCCTATCAATGTCTATACATTGTCCTTCTTTTGAATGATTATCTTTTTGTTTTTACTCTCATATGCAATAAATTTTAGACCCCTGCTAGAAGTACAACCCTTAATGTTCATATGTTTTTCTTTTGTTTTTCTCTTTATAATTAATTTTGTATTTGCATTGTCATTTTTAATAGTTTTTGTCCTGTGCTTATGTTTCCTGGGGCTCTTTCCCCTTGGGTCTCCACTGAAAATGGGTTGCTTACTATCAATGCAATGCAAATAGTTAATAACCTTTTCTTTTTACAATTATTTTGTATTGTGATTGTTATTTAATATTTGTATATTGTCACTTTATCTTTACTTATGTTTGCTGGGGCTTTCCCCCTCGGAGCTCCACTGAAAATGGGTTTGCTTGCAAACCCCCTACCCAAACTGCAAAAAGTCACACAGGAAGCCTTTTCCTTTGTTGGAACTTGGTTATCTGATGCCCAATTAATACTCAACCCAAACAAAACTAAACTACTCATCTTCCAACCCACCAAATATGCTCAAAACAACTCTCACTTTAACATCACAGCAAAAGACAACACCACTATATACCCAACTGAACACACCAAATTGCTAGGAGTGGAAATAGACAATAAACAAAAATTTGACATTCACATATCTATGACCATAAAAAAGTCCACAAAAAACTAGGAGCGTTATACAGAAATAAGCAACTTCTCACCAAAGCAGCAAAGATTTCAATAGCAAATTCCCACCTTATCTCCACCCTACTTTATGCCTTTCCAATATATACCAACCTAAGGCAATGTGATCTAAGCAAGCTAGAGACTTGCTACAACAAAACTGACAAATTTGCCACAGGGGCATCCTACCGTAGTCACCACTGTCTCTCACTTGCTGAACTGGGCTGGCTTGAACTCCCTCACCTCCTTCAATGGTATCAACTATCACTCACCCAAAAACTAGTAAACCATCCACTAAATGTCCCATCCCTCCAGAATCTACTCCAACCCAATCGCACCACCAGACCACTAACATCCAGCAACAAAAATCACTTGCAGATCACTAAAGCCAATAACTCTGCTGGTGAAGCACTATTCTCTTGCACCATAGCCAAATTATGGAGCTCCCTTCCACCCACAATTACCTCGGTACCATCATGCACCCACTTCAAAACTTTACTAAAAGCGCACCTAAAAACATGCTGACTATGCCCTTGCAAATCCCACTCTAATATCACCCACCCCATCCAACCACTACCTTTCTTTCCACCCCACTAACTACCTTGATTATAGCAAGCTCAGATGCTCATAAGCCTAGTACTTATTATACAGCAGGAACTTCTTATTGTAACATTTGTTAATGTCTGTTATGTACTTTGCAGATAAAGATTCTAGTTGTCTACTGATGTACTATGTTCTTCATCTGTAAATATGTTTGTAATTAATTGCTAAGTTAAATTGTTAATTGCTATGTAATCCAAAGTAACTACTGTCTGTTTATTTTAACTGTGGAGCTTTTCTCCCCGGGCCTCCGCTGAAAATGGACCTACGTCCAGTCGGACACTCCCGGTCAACAAATGTAAATAAATAAATAAATAAATAAAAACTCAGTTGGACTAACTTGGTTAACAAATGTGAAATAAATAAATAAAAATAAATAAATCTTATCAATTTCAAGGAAAGATATAACAAAAAATTGGAAACATGAATCTACTCCCTCTTTCAACAAATTTATTAGCATTGCATCTGAAGTGTATCAGTTGGCACTTATTACTATCAGAGCAAGAACCACCAGAATAACTTCTTCATACAGCATATGGAATAACCTTAAAGAATTACACAGTATGCCAACATAGACTACACGCCTGATATAAATTTCAAGTAAATACAGTCCTTTAATGAGAACAGACGTGAAAATAAAAGCAAACTCTGAAAGCTCTGAAAAGAGAAACAGAAAAACACTGAAGTCATTACAGTTCAACAAAGACTAATCCCAACTCCTTTTTCTGAGAAATTCAAAGATAGGAAAAAGCAGTTCACTGAATGTTTTTACTTTATCTTGTTATCACAAAGCTGAGCATAGAGATCAGATGGTATATACACTTTTATATTTTAGATTCACACCACATCCCTTAATCTTCAGAAGACTGTCAATTAAAGCTATATAATTTGATGAAAAGGTGAATGTGTCTTTTCAGATCTTTTTGCTGTAGTTTGTTTTCTAGCTGAATTCTAATGTTGATTTCCCACTTCCACTTCTATCTTTTGTATCACTGGCTCACTCAACATCATTATCTGTATTACAAGAAATAAGGTGAGTAGTTATAATATACTATTGGGCTAGAATGCCAAGGTTTTGTACTTATTATCCTTATGGCATTATGTTCCTGGTATCTTAAAATGTTGCAATCTTATAGATTACTAGCAGTTGCAAAATTCAACATGTTTAAATAAAAAACTCTATATAGTCTGTCTTCCTTCTCATATTGGTATTGATATGCCAGTATTGTTGTAGTATCTCCAAGATTCCACTTATTCTCTCTGGATCTTTGGAAGAGTAATGTATTCTTTGTTGGTAGACATCACTTCCAAGATTTTTTGTCCCTCAACAGTCTGACCATCCAGGTCTTCAAAGCCCAGATTAATTTATTTCCATGTCCCATGTAACAAAACACCCAACATCTCACCATGGAAGTTCTTTTTCCATGGAGATATAACTTATCAGTAATCAGAAGTCATGTGCCACTTGCAAGTGGACAGTTATATACTCTGATGGGGACTTTCTCTCTATACTAGTGTGTACTGTGTTGAGCTTTATATATGCAGCATGCATATGTTTTCTGATATACGTATATACTACTGCTCCTCTGCTGCCGTAATACTCCTTAATTTTGGCAGTTCTCCATGAGTGACTCCCTTGTGCAGCTGTCCTTTTGCATCCCTTTCCCAAAGATGCACAAGACATCACCTGTCCATGTCCAGCTCCCATGGCTTGTTCCTACAAGTCTACAAGCCCATTACTGGTGTAACACTCAAAGTCCTTCCCTTTGTGCTCTAGAGCTGACGTTAATGGTTACAAGATTATACCACAGTTTCTAAGATTTTCTCTTCATACAAGATATCCTCAGTGTTTCATAGACTGGTATTGGTACCTTTTCTTCTGGTGACAATGTTTCCTGAAATGTCCCATCGTCTTTAGTTGTCCTTCCCATTCATTCACCATATTGAT
This sequence comes from Protopterus annectens, assembly GCF_019279795.1. Classification (NCBI taxonomy): domain Eukaryota; kingdom Metazoa; phylum Chordata; order Ceratodontiformes; family Protopteridae; genus Protopterus; species Protopterus annectens. Next base: position 493,726,572 of record NC_056729.1, on the reverse strand, counting down.
TTGTTGTCCTAAGTTCACTTTAATGTTATCTGGTTTCATTATTCCAAAGTCACTTTCCTAATATTTTTGGATCATAGTCTGTCATGTCAGCATATAGTCTCCCTTCAATATTCTCTTTTAAAATACCAAATAGGTTTCTGCTTTTTAATTAAATCTCGGTAATCAAATTCTTTATCAGTGTTTTATGTCCTATATCACATAATTATTAAAAACATTAATGTGAAATGGCCTCAGAACCAACCCATGGAAACATACTGCTGTTGTAGTTCACACTGTTGTCCTTTCCTATCTGTAGCTCTCACTTTAAGACTGCGCATTAAACAGAATAGCTGAAGTTACTAGAAATCATAGGATAATCAAATTGTGTGAGCTTAATATCCAGTGGAAGGGCCAAATTTGTAGTTACCTTAAAGATGCCTAATTTTCTATAACCTCAGACAAACAATTATTGAAGGAACAGGGTCAAACATTATCAAACTATGCAAGTCCTTATTGCATATAAACATCACAAATATTCCAGACAAGCTAAAATGATTACAAATGCTTTCAAACTCACACGGTGACCATTATCCTATATTATAAGTTTGCTCTTTCAAATCAGATTAGATTTCTCCCCAGAGCATTTACTGGCATTTATTTTCTGAACCAGCAGAATCAGTCCTTCTTGCAGAGTGAGCCCTGTCTGACTGGTCTCAAGTATTCAACAGCAATGATGCAACCTCTTCCCTTTCTGATTTCTGCATCATTTATCCTGTTCAATGCAGACTCTTTCTTACTACTAGAATGAAAACAAAACATAACAGCATTCTGCAGCTGTCGTTTTAACTGAAGCAGCAAGCAAAATTGCATCATAGAATTGGTGTGATTAGAAGTGTAATTCACATGATGAGGACAAAACGCTCTATTCAATAGTCTAAAAAATGCTAGGCTAAAGAATAACAAATTCAAAACTGACTGTAAGAAATTTGCAGACTATGAAATTGTGGAATGCTGGAAGAACCATTATCTCAATGTTTTTCCTAAACTGGTTGTACAAGCAATGCTTGATATGCATTTTATAAATCTATTAATGGATAGTATGTCTAACTAATCCTTCCTATCAGCCTCTTACCTCTTTAACAATTCACCTAGAATTGCTCTTAGTTGAACTCTATACAACTGCTTATCTTCTATTGATAGTTTTGTTTATTAAATACTTGGATTGAATATTTGGTGTAATAGGTAATAATGCAAAATCAGACTGTGTTTTACTCAGGACAGGTGTCTGCCAGGGGTCCAGTTTAAGGTCATTATTATACTCTGTATTATAAATGATTAACTATGGTATCCCCCACACTTAAATTGAAACTTGTCTTCAACTGAAACTCATTTTCAACACAATAATTACTGGTTCTTGTGAGTCCGCAGTAATATTTAACAAGAATCTTCAGACAGATTTCTGTGCTATTTAAAATGGACTTGTAGGAAATGCATTAAACACAAATTCATAAGAAACAGCCATTATATTATTCAGGACACATCAGAGAATTGCTGTAGACCAACTGCCAGTAATAAATGACCCAACAAGAACCACAGTTCAAACTGTTATTCAGCAACACAACCTTGATATAATATATCTGAACTCATTAAGAGTTTGATATTCATCCTTAAGGTTATAGTTAACCTTATTTCTACATTGATTAAACTATTTAAAGGAATTATCAACTTCAACATTAATTATAGCTGAAAAACAATTAATCATCCAAAATTTATTTTAGTCTGAATAGAATAAATACCTAAAATTGCATAAGTTACCATCTAAGTCATCACTAATATCACTCAAAGAAAAAAAAATCATCTACATTCAATAATTCAGAAATAAAATAATTGATATCAGCTTGACATTTCTTATGTTCATCTTTCTTCTCCCAAACCAAAATTAGATGAAGTTTCCTTTATAAATTAAACAAATCCATTTTTATGTGATAACATCTAGGAAGAAAAGTCAGTACAAATTTCAAACTTAAATTAAGAAGGGGTTCTTTTATGCTACTGAATATTTAACTTCATGTATATCTTTCCTGTTTCCATCACTCATACCCAAGCTTTAAACAGAGGACTTGATCTCCTGTCATTATACATGTCCAGGACAGGTCCTTGAACACACCTATGAACATCTGAAATGAAAGAGGACATTTAGTTTTGTTTTAGATGCTTTGCTAAAAATCTACAAATAAAGAATGTGACATATATAACATAATGGCTGGGATTCAGAAAGGCTTACTGCAAGGAAAAAACCTTAACACATTAGTTTTCCTCTCTTCAGGTAAGCCTTTCTGTTGTTTACACTACCCTACCACTACCACTAGCACCCTACCACTAGTTTCTCACTAACAGGGCCTCGGCATGGAAAGCAATCTCAAAGGAAGAGCTGCATGATACTCAGTAGTAGTAAGCTTCTAGCTTACCTTGCATATTACTTTATAGTAATTTGGTTATAAGAGTTGCAAGGTGCATGGTCTTAGGGACAGCTTGCTTATATCCTGTCCTATGTATCAGATGTTGTGAGAGAGTCCCAACCTCAACACAGCTCAGGTCATTTGGTGTGGTCAAGTCATCTGGGTGGTCAGGAGTATTGACCTTCATTACACTTCTCTGTCTGTCATAATACTGATGAAGTCTAAAGGTTCTTCTTTGCCTGCCTGATCTCTTATGTGTGCACTGACTTGCCCTAATTCAATCTATGTTTTTTTTTTATCCTTCTTGGTTCTTATGCTACCAGAATGTTCTGGAGTTTGGGTCATGAGCCTGCCAAAGCTGTGGCACTGTTATACCTCCCATCAGTCCTGCTCTGGGTTGGTGTCAGGGACAATGTTTTCTCATTGGAGTCCTTATTTGCTCAATTATCTTTCTATTTTTACTTAGCCGGTTAGTGCATCTCAGATGGCTATCTGTCCTTGATGCTACAGGACACTTATTCAGGTTTTCCCATTGTTGTGGTTTTAGGAATGATACTATTTTCCAATCAGGCTTCTAAATTGACTGGTATATGAGTCATCCTTCAGTGGTTCTCAAATTAGTTTGTTTTATTTCCTCCCATCTCTTTTCCTTTCTGACTGGTTTGTGGGTTAGTTTCTAGGTCTTTTACTAGAGGATCTCTTCAACTTACATTCTATAAACAGGGCTTCCACTTTTATAGTCCTTTTCCTTTTTGTCTTCTTTAAAAAATAACAATCTGATTGTTTGATGATTAACCAGTTGTTCATATATCCCTCTTCCTCCTGATATTTCTGATTGGTGGTGTGACCAATTTATTTATTTATTTTTTTAATTTAACATTTGTTGATCGGGAAAGTTCGACTAGGACAGAGACCATTTTCAGCAGAGGCCCGGGGAGAAACACTCCAGATGCATGTCTTTAGAATGTGGGAGGAAACCTGAGTACTTGGAGGAATCCCACGCGAACACAGGGAGAACATGCAAACTCCACACAGAAGGCACCCCAGCTGAGAATCAAACTGGAGAACCTCTTGCTGTGAGGTGACAAAGTTAACCACTGCACCACTGCGCCACCTAACTTGGTAAAAGCTGCCTGGTTCAGAAGTATCCTTTATCTTTGGTATCTTTAGTGTTACACGTTTTTTTCCTCAGTTGAGACAGTGACCTTCTGCAGTCTTAAAAATTGAAATGGGACTATATGTGTTATGTCTATATAAATGTGTGCTTTTGGACTGTTCAGGTATATTGTACATTTTTCCTTGTCCCTTTACTTTCTTTCAATCTCTGCTGGTGTACTTCATCACTATAGTGAGCATTTATCAGTGAAGAGGAGCTTTTTCTGCCCTTGGATTTCCAATAGAATGTGCTCTTATATTCTTCAAGGACAAGCTTTTCAAATTCAGTCCCAAGAGGGTTTGTTGGGTTTGTCAGAGAGACTTCCACCTTTGTCACCAGAACTCTTAGTGGTGATGTTTCTCTTCACAGCTCTTTATTTACCCAGTTACTCCAAAGGAAGAACTTGCTTGGATGAAAGCATCATTTGTGACACAAGACTAACATCCATTTTCTTAGCTAAGTTGGTGTTTTCTGGACTTATCCATCGATTTACTATTCCCATGTTCTAATTTCCACAGTAAACAGGTCAGTGTGGTCTTTTCTTTCTAAGGGACTCAGGTCTTGTCTCAGTTCTTTATTTAGCATGACCTTTTATCTTATTTATTTGCAGTGCCTTCTGTGCAGAGTCTGCATGCCCTCCCTGTGGTCACATGGGTTTCATCTGTGTTCTCCAGTTTTCTCCCACATTCCAAAGACATGCAGTAGGTGGATTGGACATTCTAAATTGGCCACACATCAGAATGTGTGTGCAAGAGGGTAGTATGAATGAACTACCATGTTAGTGCTAGCAATACAGTGATGTAAACCTTGGATCAAGATGATTGTCACTGCTGTAGTGACACCCTGACCCCATATACAAAATGGAGAAAGGGGTCAAGGATGGATGGATGGATGGATTTGCAGTTTACGAGGAATATAGCTTTGCTTAACTTCTAAATTTAAAATTACATGGACAGTCTCATATTATAACTGTGTCTCTCTCTGGATTGGAATGACCATTCTGTCTTCATGGTTCCTGTCCAAGTTTATTTCTCAGCCTTTGCTATTATCTTTAGAGCATCTTCCTTTTCAGATCCCATGGAATATGACTGTTTTCCTTCAGGAGATATTTGACCTTTTTTGCCTCACTTGAACATTTTTCTTAGCCCCTGCCTATATCCTGAATGTGCATGTCTTCCATTCTTTAGAATCATTCCAGACCTTTTGATGGGGAAAGTGCTTCTGGTCTTCTCAGTGTCCTTTGCTTACCCTTTATTTGTTCTTTGTCTGGGGATATCTTCACATTTTTCATTTCAATAGTCTTGTCTGGATGGTTACTTGAGGTCTCATGGCCTATTGCTCTTTAGGCTGCCTGTGGTTACTTGGCCCTCTCCTTTTACAAGATTTCTCTTTGGAACTGGTCTGGGCCCTTGATCACTGATTTTCAGTCAACCAGGGCTTCCTGGAGAGGTTATCGAGGATTTCCTCACCTTGTTCCCTTCTCAAGATTAAAGAGATTTGTTCCAGATGGTATTTTCCAGAGTGGACTCGGTTTTATTTAGGCTTTGGATGTTAGTTTTCCTGGCCAACCTACCCTATTATTGCTTAGTGATTATTTCCCTTTGGGTTTGCCTTGCCATAGGATTGCCCTGACATGGCCACACTAGCTTTCTGTCTATTGTTTTTCACAGTTTAGCGCTTTCTGTGTGTGGGTTTCCCTATTCCTCTAAGTTTTGAAGAGCTTTGTAATGCTCTTTGGACTTTGTGTTTTTTTGCATTTCTGGTTGCCTTACTCTCTCAGGGCATTGCAACATTTGGGCCCAACCCTCTGTCTTTTCATGTATGGGGTTCACTGGCCCCCACCAAGTTGGATGCTCACAGATGTCTAACTATTTTGTAACCTCTAGTGGTGGCCAGGTTTCCTGGGAGGTTTACTCCCTTTTGCCTTTGGAATTTTTCCCTTCATTGTCCACACCTCCATTTGGCCACTTTTACTGTTTACCTTAATTGATTTTCTTTTGAATACTTGCTGGAAACTTTTCCAGTAGGACACTATTCTGAGGACTCAAGAGAGAACAAATCTTGATCTTGGTGACAGAATTTGCCAGTCTCCTACAGTTACCTCTTTGCATATTTGTAACTGTCTTCTGTTTCCCTGTGGGCCATTGGTAGATACTCTTCACTACCCATAATCTGCTTTTAAAGTTTTTCCTTATGATAATGCTCACGTTTGCTATCATTGGTATGAGGCTTTCCATCTTTGCTGTATGTACACTTTTTGGTAATTTCCTCCATCCTCATGTTCCCGTTTCTGCAATGCTTGTGGCTTTTATGAGTTACTTGGTATCTATTTACCACCCTTGACAGATATTTTCTTGCTTGCAATCATGTTGGGCAGCCACTCAGTGGAGTTTTCACGGGGACTCTATCCGATATGTAAAGGAAAATGAACCGAGTCCTATAACATATGGAAATTATGTACTTACCATAATGACAAATATGTAGGAATATGGTTCAACTTATTCTTTGATACCTTCCTTTCTACCTACCTTCAGACATGAAGGTGAGTTTTCCTGCTATGAGTTTTATTCTATCTTTCTTTGTTCTCAGCCTTCTTCAGCCTTTCAGATAGCTGGAGAGGGTCCTTCATAGAACATGATTTTGGGTAAATGGGAAAGTGCTTGAGGGCTTGGGAGAGTTTTAGGTGCTGAGCTGTCAATGTAGTGCCATCTTTGAGTCAAACAGGTAGAAAAAGATGGATGATAGTCCTATACATATGTCATTACGATAAGTGTACATTTTCTGCTTACATTTAAACAGTTAAAGTAATATAACATTACATTTAAATACTAACATGTTAGCACTATTAGAGTCTTCAATAAAATCTATTTTTTAATGTTGGATATTTAAATATTATAATTTTAAAGAGTTTCAATATAATAATTAAACAGCAAGAGTGTGTAGGAATGGGAATGCATGTATACATACATACATACATGTATACATATAGTTATTTAATGCCGTAACTTTTTATTATCTATGTGGTTTAAATCTTGAGTTGAATATTTAACACCTTGATTATTGTTTTCAGTTTTGCATTGTAAGTTGCTTCTAACCAGTGAAGTGCTTAAGTATGATTTTGAATATGGATGCCATAGCCAGCAGTGTAGCTAGGATGCGGTGAAGGGGCTAGTGATCCAGATGCAAAGTAGTAGGGGGCATGACTGGCAGATCTTGATCAGTCTTCATTGCGTTACTAGCATTCAGTTTGTGATCAGAACTGAAGCTCTTAGTACTCCATGCGTGGCATAAACTGTAGCAACTGTTTACTACAAATGGAGCAAGCAGTTTGCTACAGTTTAAAGCAAAGAATATATTTTTTGTAATTTACTCCTTTAGTGCTTCTGACCATAAACTGTATTAACTGCTTACTACAAATGTTTAACCAGAGAGAAAGAGAGAGCGAGAACTTTTTTGGTTCTTCAACTTGGAAGAGCTTTTTAGGCAGGGGGGACTAGATTATGGAACAACCATGGTTCCAGAATAGCTAACTAGCTGCTCGGTTGGTCATAGCAAAAGATTCTATATCCAGAAAAATGATTCCTCCATTGCCCCATAATCTAGTTTGATGTTGAAATCCAATTCTTGATATATTTTTATACCAAAGGAAAGTTATAAATATTTTATTTATCTAATGTGAAGTTTTCTTGGCATTAGAGATGCAATTTGGGTTATGAATATTACATTTGAGAATGCTGTCACTTTTTCATATTCAGTCTGCTTTGAATGTAAAATTCCAGTTTGAGATTATATATTCTAAAGCTTTAATCATTTTTTCGTAGTTAACTTGAATTATATCATTTATGTTTTAGAGAAAATTATCAGATATCTTATTTTACAATCTAGGTTATATTTATACATGTCTGCTATAGATTGTTCTGTCTTATAATTTATTAATATTGTGTTTGTCTCACTGTCACTGAATTCTAACTTAGAGATTCTTTCAAGGGATTTCAATATATGATGTACATGTGCTATGAATGAGTTGACATTAGTCAATGTCAGTAATACGTCATCTGAACTAGTGACAATTTTACATTTCAGTCACTCTCTACTTTGGAAACTTCAGTACTATTGTTTTGTAGTTTCATAGTGCAAAGTTAATAGGAGAGGTGAAAGGAGAAAGCCTTGTTTAATTCCTTTTGTTATTATATTGTGAAATGTATACTCCTATTTTAATGTAACCTAATGAATTGTTGTATGATGCTTTTAATAATTTTATAATAAGCCGTGATGCTGAAAATCCCCAGGAGCATGAATAAATACTTCCAATTCAGGGAATCGAAGATGTCTTTGATACCTTCATTAGCTACTGCCAAATCCAGATTATAATAGTCACATATCTATATAATGTTTTTGCTCTTTTAATATTATCTTACATTTCATTTGTCTTCTAAAAATAAACTAAGTCTGACCCTAATCTATTAGACTGCCAGCATTATTTTGCATTCATTTTATAGTCGACAATTAATAATGAAATTCACCTATAGGGTGCACATATGATTCTGCACTGGCCAAATTCATTGAGAAATAATTAAGCTGCAGTGTTGACCTGTTTCACTAAGAAAACTGCTAAAGTATATTTCTAGGAAGGGGGATAATATTGTAATTTTGAATTTTAATAATATTATTAATAAATAATTTGGAGTTGTTTATTTAATGCCACGTTAGTTATATATTTTCAAAATTTCTACTATCTTCTTTTGAAAGCTTATTTGTTATACACTTATATAAAAAGGAGATCAGTAAGCTTTTTATCCAACTCTTAATTGTCTATTTAATAAATATTATATTTTCTGAATGCTGATAAGATGTCTTCTATAGTTAAAAAATATTTTCTTGCTTCTTGAAATTTTAATTGATTGTAGTTGATTTAATCTGACTAGAATTCTAGGTCTTGTTTCTAATATATGTAAATGTCTTTAGAATTACCAAACAGAACTATAGTTTCACCTTTTCTATTTTTACTTTTATATCATAATTTAAATCGATTTACATAGTTTATTTTAGGCCCTAACTAAATCTAGAATAATTAATTCTCTTTTCTTGGACTTTAACTTTAGCAACATTTAAATTTTCTTGAATTTTGACCAAATCATTACTCCATTCTTTTATTTTTACATCAACCGGATATCCTACAAAATAGATATGATTTAAGAGAATTTTAAAGTATAGTGTCATTTTTACTATTATTACTAATCAAGAAGTATTTCTTATTTCCTTATTTAATCCATGCCTACATTATTTAAAATTCAGCAGTCTTATATTATTTAAACTTCACTAGTCTAGTCCAGATACAGATTTGCTGTATCCAGAACTGTTGGTAAGTTTCTGAGCCCCCCAAGCTTTTCTGTGTTGGAGGAAACCTTCTAGCTTATCAGTGAGAGTGGTAAGCACTAGGTAGCCTATCTACCACAAGAGGAGTGGTTTCTGGCCCAGAAATTGTAGTTTATTGGCCGTTTGGTCAGTTTTTCCATTTCTTTCATCTTTCTGGTTCGAAAGCCTGCGTTTGTGCTTGTTTCCTGCCTTTCCTGTAACTAGTCTAGTCCAGGTACACATTTGCTGTATCCAGGACTGTTTATAAGCTTCTGAGCCCCCCAAGCCTTTCTGTGTTGGAGGGAAGCCTTCTAGTTTATCAGTGGGAGTGGTAAGCACTAGGCAGCCTATCTACTACAGGAGGAGTGGTTTTTGGCCCAGAAATAATAGCTTATTGACTGTTTGGGCAGTTTTTTCCATCTCTTTCAACTTTCTATTTTAAAAGTCCACATCTGCACTTGTTTCCGACCTTTCCTGTAACTAATCTAGCCCAGGCACAGATTTGCTGTATCCAGGACTGTTTGTAAGCTTCTGAGCACTGCCAAAGTCTGCTCTTCAATTTTTTTCCTTAGATTTGCTAGTTCTCTTCTCTCCTGCACTTTTAGTAGCTTATTAGTTTAGCACTTTACCAGACTTCTTGTAGCAATTATTGTAGCACACAAAAGTTCTACCAGCACTAAACGTTCTACAAGAAAACAGCTTCAGTATTTATTAATGCCCACCCCTCCAGGCATGTCTAAAGGTCAGTTCCCTGTGCTGTCTCCTATTAACCTGGTGAACTTGGGCATCCTGAGGCAATGTAGCAACCTGCTCATGCACACTGACAATCCTCTCCTCTTACCACCCAACACTCATACTTGTGAGAGATGCACTTGTATATCCAAATTGGAAGCCATGCACTCTCCAGCCATGACCAGAATAGCTGGTCAAGAGGAGAAGATCAACACTTGCACCACACCACATGGAACACATAGCCCTTCAGAACACATATAATAAATAATAGAATAAAACACAAACCTCACACCCACCTTTGTGGAGGCTCTCAGTAAAAAGCTACACAAACAGCAGAGCCCTCCAAGGCAGAAATGCACCAGATCACCACAACACTAATGATGAGTCACATAACTCTCCTAAACACTGTGCCACTCAACCAAAGCCCCTAAGGCAAAACAGTATGTCCAACACACTAGTCATAGGTGACTCGATAGTGAGGCACACTGATGTCCTACTCACTAGGTTGAATAAGGAGAACGTAACAGTCAGCTGCCTGTCAGGTGCCAGGATGCACCACTTAATGCATGCACTCAGGTCCTCAACAACAAGTACAAATATGACTCTGTCATTGTACATGTGGGTGTGAATGACCTGAGACATACCTCCCTGGAATACGTGAAAAAAGACATGGAGGAGCTCTTGGATTATGTAGCCTACGCGGGTATGACCCTAGCCCTGAGCAGCATCCTACCATCACCCAGAATGATACCACTGTACAAGCAGGAAATGATTGATTTCAACAATTGGCTAAGTTTCTGGTGTAATTCTAAGGGGATCCAGTATCTGTCTACCTGGGATGACATAACTGACAGACCTCGATGCTTTGCCAGAGATGGCCTGCATCTGTCACCCCCTGGGCTTCTGGATACTGGCCAAGGCTCTTGCCTCCCCTATAGTGCCTTTTTTAGTTGGTGTTCCAAAGACCAAATTACCACCATAACAGCTACAGACAAATGCAATCTGAGAGTCATGATGTTCAATGCCAGAAGTCTAAATCTCAAAATGCACTCGCTTGAAACCCTCCTTAAAATGGAGAACAGTGACATTTGTGCTGTAACAGAGACCTGACTCGAGGCAGCAGAAAGCACCCCTGCACTGCCAGGCTATAACTCATTCCATACCTTTAAGCCACAGAACTCGGACAGAAGCTCCAAAAGTGGTGGTGCTTCCATATTCATAAAGGATGCGCACACCTCCAGACTGGTAGCCCAACATAATGCCTCTGAAATACTTTAGGTACAGCTAACACTGGGTAAGACAGCGATTCAGGTCGTAGCCTGCTATATGTCCCCAACCATGTCCTAAGACTCACACTCCATGTTCCTAAGCACCCTGGAGAATATTAGGGCCCAACCTAACACTCTCACACTGGGCGACTTCAACTACCCCTCCATTAAATGGAGAAACTACTCATGTGCCATTACACTTGCCCAATGCTTTTTGGAATTCATTAATTCCAGTGCTCTGGACCAGCTTGTTCTTAGCCCCACTAGAGGTAGCAACATTCTTGACCTGGTCATTACTAACATGGGTGACTGTTGCTCTACACCACTAGTCAACTCCTCCCTGGTTAGATCTGACCACAAACTAATCACCTTGGAAATCCACATCCCTTCCACCCCCCCCACAAAGGTAACCATCATGAAAAACTTTTCCAAAGCTAACTTTGGGCTGCTAAAAACAGAGGTGGCTAAATTCACAGCACTCATGCAAATGGAAAATAGTTGCATGACCACCGAATCATACACCAGTGCACTGTATGAACACGTACACAAATGCATGGATCTCACCATACCCGATAGAACTAAGATACTCTCCTCAAAAAAAATGAAGCCAATGTGGTGGTCTCCTGCCATAAATAAACTCCATACCTCTCAACTGTCCCTGATTTTGACACAAAATTTAGCTCTGTCCTTCTTAATCCCTCCCAAAACTAGTGACTTTTGGAGGAAAGGTGGCGAATTACACTTAATGAATAATGACAATAATTAAGAGTTATAGACTTGTTTTACTTCAGAAAATGTGTATTAATTCATATGCTCTGATTCTGTCAATGCTTCAAGTTAACAGCACTAATATTTTAAAAGTGTCCCTGATTGTCCCTGATTTTTTTCTTGACTTGTCCCTGATTCTGTTGAAATTTGTCCTCGATTGGTTGAGAGGTCTGAACTCTACAACAGAAGGAGGAAACTGATGCGGAATATGGCGAAGTCCCAAGACTGGAAAAACTCCCTTATCAGCCTCAACAAAAGGTTGAGATCCCTCATCAAATCCTCTAAAGCTAGCTATAAAAACAGAATTGCAGCAGATAGTAAAGACAAACACAAGGCCTTCTATAGTTATGTAAATAATCTAAACGGCAATACCCAGATTTATTCTGAACTGCTGCACAATAGTACCTCCTATACCGAGCCAACAGATATTGCCAATATACTGGCTGACAGATTCAGTGCTAATTTACCCCTCTCCCCCCCAAAGGACCAATCACAATACCCGTAGATTGCCAGGCACCCAGTATTACTACTGCTCAGGTAAAACAGTACTGTCCAAGGCCAAGAATACAGCTTCTATGGGACCTGACAATATCCCTGGCTGTGTTCTACATGAACTACAGAGTGAACTGGCACCTCACCTCTGTGCCCTGTTCAGTTACAGCCTCACCTCAGACTTTGTCCCTACCGAATGGCGCACTGCTACAATCAACCCTCTCCAGAAAAGGAGGAGCGACTACAGACCCAGGGAATTATCGCCCAATTAGCCTGACGAGTCTGATATGCAAAGTTATGGAGCACATCATCATGGACCTAATTAACAAGGATATAAGGAATCTCCAAACTCTGGATCCTACACAGTTTGGTTTGTGAAGGGTAGATCATGCCTGCTCAACTTGGTCGACTTCTTTGAGTCAGTCACCAAACCTGTGGATGAAGGCAAGGTGGTTCGTACAGACTACCTTGATCTGGCCAAGGCCTTTGATACCATTCCCCACTCAGGAATCATAGAAGAACTCACTAAGCTAGTCATCAACCCCTATATTAGTAGGTGGGTTGCAAACTGGCTCACAGATAGAACTCACAGTGTGAAAGTAGCTGACTGTAAGACAGACTGCCGACCAGTCACGAGTGGAGTCCCATAGAGTTTGGTCCTGGGTCCCCTCCTGTTTGGTATCTACATGTCTGAAGTCCAGGCCAACATGAAGGGACTCTGGCTGACAAAGTTCACAGATGATTGCAAGTTGGGAGCTATTATTAACTCCCCAAGTGATGCTGACATCCTACAGAAAGGCCTCAGTGACACAAACGACTGGTGTCAGAACCATGGGCTTAATCTCATGGCCAAAAAATGTGTCATCATGCCCCTTGGAAAAAACCCGGTTCCCTTGAATTACCACACTGATGTTAGTCCACTGAACACAGAAGGCATTATAAGAGATCTGGGAACACAGGTTGACAGCAACCTGTCTTCTGACCACCACATTGCCACTGTGGTCAAAAAGTCCTTCTATGTGGCACATCTCATTACTAAGGGTTTTGCATCCAGGAAGAAAGAGGTCATTGTCTCCCTCTACTCTTCCCTCATTAGGCCAATCATTGAGGGGTCTACTTCACCCTGTCGAAGGCCGACAATATCGAAGCTGATATTGTCGGCACCAAAATGTCAAAAGCGAAAGTCATTGCTCGTTTAAACGGAAATCTCTGTAAGGGGAGATTTCCATTTACTGCAATGTAGTGCGATCTCGGAGTTGGTATATTTAAGTAGCGGGGTGTGTGGGGGGTGCAGGGGGGCTTGCCCCCCTGCATAGATCAATTTGTGCTGTGTTTGGGTGGTTTTTTTTTGTGTGTGTTCAATGTTTGGGGGTTTTGGCATTTTCGTGTCAATTATTACGCTGTCGACAGTTTGTGTTTTTGGCAGCGTAATATAAATGCTCATTGAGTACAATGCCTCATTCGGCATGTACCTCACTAGACACCTGCGATAATTGGAGAGACCGGAAAAGTACCTCAAAAAGAGGATCCTAGGCCTTAAACACTTGTCCTATATTTACAGACTCAAAAAACTCCAACTATTCTCTGTCTCATATCGCCTACTAGAGGCGATCTCTGCTTGACTTACAAAGCCATGTCTGTTCCAGCTCTGTTAGAAATGCTACAGCTAAAGAAATCACAATCCCTCCGCACCACACCCTGACCCTGGGAGACCTCAACCTCATTACCACAATCAACAGAACATGCTGGAAGGACAGGTTCATAACCCACAGACTGCCCATGCTATGGAATAGACTTCCCATACATATCAAGCAGATCACCTCAATGGCCCTCTTCAAGAGAAATATTGATGAGTGGATGGGAAATAGAAAAGTCACCCCAGGGATCATTCCAGTGGCTCTACTTGACAGAGGCATAAGGAACTAAGGTCGGGTGGCACGATGCCAGCTTAATCCTTTGGGCTAGGCTTGTAAAGGTTCCAGGGCCATTAGCCTAGTATAAACCTATGAACCTATAAAGCCATAAACAAATTGTATAACAAAAGAAGGAAGCTACTGCACGTCAGAGCGAAATCCCATGAAGGGAAGACATCTCTGATCAACATTAGCAGAAAACTATGTTCTCTCATAAAAACATCCAAGGCAAACTTTGAGAGAAAAATCACTAAGGACACTAAAGATAACCACAAAGCCTTCTTCAGCTATGTTATAAACCTGGGCGGAAACCCTCAGATATGCTCAGAGTTGGTTCACAACAACAAAAAATACACTGAACCCACAGATATTGCTAACATTCTGGCTGACAGGTTCAGTGCAAATTTCTCCCCTCCTTCACCCCCAAAAGAAGACATACTTATCCCAGCTGAATGTAATCTCCCTGTCATCTCAGATGTCCAAGTGAGAACCGCCCTAAACAAAGCAAAAAACACAGCATCAATGGGACCTGATGGTATCCCGGGGTGCGTGTTACGTGAACTCCAAGAGGAGCTAAACCCACACATAAAAATGATATTTAACCTTAGCCTTACTTCAGGATATCTACCTGAACACTGGCGTACAGCAACAGTGGTCCCACTCCACAAGGGGGGTGCCTCTACAGACCCTGGAAACTACCTCCCCATAAGCTTAACTAGCCTGGTCTGCAAAGCTATGGAAAGAATCATTATAGAACTCATAAACAGAGACATAGGGGACCTACAGACACTTGACCCCACCCAGTTCGGCTTTGTAAAGGGCAGATCCTGCCTTTTAAACCTGGTTGACTTTTTCAAAACAGTCACTAGAGCCATTGATGAGGGCAAAGCAGTCCATACAGCATACCTGGACTTGGCTAAGGCCTTCGATACAATACCCCACAAAGGCATCATAGATAAGCTAAACAGCTTAAAAGTAAACCCTTATGTCACTAGATGGGTTGCAAACTGGCTAAAGGACAGAACCCATAAAGTTAAAATCGCTGGAGCAATGTCAAACTCAAAGCCAGTCACAAGTGGTGTCCCACAGGGATCTGTCCTGGGACCCCTCTTGTTCGGCATTTATTTCTCAGATGTTAAAGCAAACATGGGAGGGCTGTGGCTGACAAAGTTCGCAGATGACTGCAAACTAGGCGCCATAGTCGATACACCAGTAGACACACACATCCTACAAAAAGGCCTCACTGAAACAGACAACTGGTGCCATAGTCATGGCCTTAAACTAAATGCCAAAAAATGTATAGTCATCCCTTTTGGAAAAAACAAAGTACCCACAAATTATCACATAGACAGCAACCCACTGAGTACGGGAAAAGTAATCAGAGACCTAGGGACCCAAGTAGACAGTGACCTCTCATTTGACACCCAGGTTGCCAAAGTGGTTAGAAAAACATTCTACCTTGCACACCTCATCATGAAGGGATTCACATCCAGATCCAAGGATGTCATTGTACCCCTATATTCCTCCCTCATCAGACCCATGATTGAGTACAATGCCCCATTTGGTATGTACCTCACCCGGCATTTGCAACAGCTGGAGAGACCACAAAAGTACCTCACCAAAAGGATCAAGGGTCTCCAACATATGTCTTATTCTGCCAGACTAAAGAAACTTCAGCTCTATTCAGTAGCATACTGCCTGCTCAGAGGTGATCTCTGCCTGACGTACAAGGCCATGTCCAATCAGGATCTGATGGACATGCTCCACCTCAAAAAATCCAAATCCATCAGGACCACGAGAGCTAAAGACTTAAACCTCGGCACAAGTATGAATAGGACATGCTGGAGGGATAGATTCATAACCCAGAGGCTTCCCATGCTCTGGAACAGGATCCCAGTTTGTATTAGGCAGAGCCCCTCACTGAGACTCTTCAAGAGAAATCTTGATGAGTGGATGGGAGATTGTAAGTTTACCCCAGGGGTCACATCTGTGTCACTGCTAGACAGGGGCACAGTAAACTAATTCTATTATATAAGGGGACCTTCACTGTGTCACTACTAGACAGAGGCACAGTATTCTATATTTATTCTGTACATTTTTGTACCATTTCATGGGGTGGCAAAAGCCACACCACTTTGGCTAGGCTTACAAATGCCCCAGGGCAGATAGCCTAGTACTATACTATGAAACTACTATGAAACTATGAAACCTATGAATCATATCTGAGTGTTGCTATATTACTCTCTATAGTTCTATTAAAATGATCTTACTCGCTGTACAAAACTAAAACAGTAAACTATTACTAGCCCTAGACTTTCATTTCCATGTCTATCCCACTTGACTTCTAAACTCTCTATACCTGCCGTTTAGCCC
This sequence comes from Protopterus annectens, assembly GCF_019279795.1. Lineage (NCBI taxonomy): Eukaryota > Metazoa > Chordata > Ceratodontiformes > Protopteridae > Protopterus > Protopterus annectens. The sequence continues at coordinate 493,710,077 of NC_056729.1, read as the reverse complement.
TGCCACCATAATGAGTGCTGTATGTAAAATTATGTTATCTCACATCATTATGGAAACTGTAGCATTGTTTTAACACTCCTACAGTGTACCATTCCTAATATGCACTAAAAACATTCTGGAGCCTTTTTGTAGTACAATGACTTACTATTATTGTATAATGTAATATGTCCTTTAAATATTTTCCATATATCAATTGTATAGTGTATAAGTCCTGTCACTATACTTGGTATCCTACACATTACTAAGAGGTGACCTGTGTCTGGCATACAAAGCATCCTGCAGCCCAATACTGATGGATTTACTGCACATCAGCAAGTCAAATGGCATTGGAAATACTCAGTCTAGGGATCTAAACCTCTTCTGCAACATCAATGGAGCTGTTTGGAGGGACAGGTATATCTCATAGAGGATACCACTGCTAGGGAACACACTCCCCATCCACATTAAACAAAGTTCATCCCTGTCCATATTCAACAGAAACTTAGCTTATAGATGGGAAACCAAAAATGTACCCCAGGACGGCTCCTATACTACTAATGGACAGAGACAGCTCCTAAATGCTTTATCCTATGCATGGATCCCCTCAAACTATCTATGGCATGATCCCAGTTATTCTGATTATGGGTAATACATAATTATTGAGCATGGGATGGGTAAGGCCAATGTGTAACCAAATGAGGTAGGTTATTTTGGGCACAAAAAGGGAAATTGGTTGGCTTAAAATGGCCCACAAGGGCAGCTAGTCTAGTACTTACCTATGAACCTAGGGTCTATATTAAATCAGTGAATGCTTGAAAAAGCGAATGCTGATTTATCAACCCCATGTAAGCAAAAGCTTACAATCCCGAACCTGTAGAACAACGATTTTTTTTCCAGGGAAAAAAATCGCTGTTCCAAAAAAGAAAAAAAAAAACTTCAATGAATTAACTAAAACATCAGTCCTCTTATAAGTCAGAGACTTTCCCCCTCCCACAAACCATGTCATGCCATGCCTGCATTAGAATCACACATCTCCTGCAGTCCCTCAAGCGTGTAATTCACATTTCAGTACTCTGTAACCAGAAGCAAACATACAGTTATATAAAGACAGAAAAAAGAGAAAACTACATAAATTCAATGAAATAATACAGGTGTACTATATAGTAAGGAATCTGCTTTCACCCAGGGCAGCCACCACTCTCATTATGTGCTTGCTACAGCTCTAGATGTGTGTGCCATAGGGATCTCAGCCAGAAAACCTTCTCTGGGCCTTAATATTTTTGACCACATACAGCTAGCAACAGCCAGCTGCCAAGGGATTTCAGTAATACAATGAAGGAAAAGCAAAGAACAATCAAGCCAAGTTCAGACTGCTTAAAAAGTAATTCTTCCAAGTGAATGATGAAGTCCACTGACAAAATTCGTTAAGAAAAAGTAAAGGTCTGCTGATAAACAGAAAAGTAGAATAGGCATGCATGGGGACTAAGCTGCAAGACAAAGGAAGACAATGCATGCTTAGGTCATAATTTAGTTTGACAGAAACAGCTAGACCCATTTTTCTGTTTGAAGTAATATCATTCTTACGAAATGAAGTAGGAAACAAATGCTAATAAAGTATATGACCATGATGTATTATTATTATTTATAACCATAACAAATCTTACTTGAAATAATGCTGCTATAAACAACAGATTTCTGCACTGCTTAGCCTCATTATCAGTATGATTTGCAGGAAGGGCCTTATCACAGAACAAACTACTCTGTGGAACATAGCCTTACCCCACCTCACAATACTGTTGTATCATAGCAGCTTCCCTGATGCTTTTTCTTCATGATTATTCACATTACTGCATTATATTTGTAGTAACGTTTTAAACTAATGTATAACTTCCTTCTGAAACAGCAATTGTCTTTCATATTTGAGCATTCTAAAGAAAAGGAAGCCTAGTACCATAGTGATTAATTTATACAACCGAGTGAAAAACAGTAACATAATACTTTACTGTTTTTAGTTTGACTGTTGGACAGATCACTGAAATCTTTTACTCCCTCTAATAAGAAACAAAGGCAAGAGTACTGATGCCTACTTCAGTGTGGCTCCACAAATGCATTAACAGACACATACAGATACACAGACAGACTGAAAGACACACATGCATGCATACATGTACATGTGTGCGCAGACTTTTGCACCTATGCACACATGCACATACACATGCACACATACAGATACAGACATATACACATGCACGTGCCTGTACACATATGCACACTTGCACCCTCCACAAATGTGCACGCGCAGACACACACACACACACACACACACACACACACACACACACACACACACACACACACACACACACACACACACACACAAAATAAATATAGATAACCGAATACTAGGTATGATCAAAATTCTGACCTTGTCTTTCTAGACACAAAGTAAGAACGATGTTTTGGTAAGCACTGTCTTGAGTTCTGATAGATGAATAGTTCTCCGATGAATTTTATTTTGACCAAAAATTAACTATATCATGTCATATACTGTCTTATCTTGATGTATGTAACATTTGCACATTTGCACTGTGCCTAGCAACAGTTTGCAGTAACCTCAGTAGCTGCTAAATCCAGACTTCTTCCACCAAAAATATATATTTTCCCAAATGAAGGTGTGAATTCTATCCTACTGTCAACCACAGAATAATTCTTATAAACAGGTAAATCTGGGAATCCCACGTTCCCTCTCTCTGGAAAAAGTTACATGTTATTCCTCTGCACAAAGGAGGAAATTCAACAGATATTAATAACTTTAGACCTATAGCAATATTATCTCAATTCGCCTAAATACTTGAAAAATGTATTCAAAAACAATTACTAGGCTATCTCCTGCAGGAAGATTTCCTATCACCTACACAACATGGCGTCTGTCCTTCCCCTTGTACTTGCACTGCCCTTCTAACCTATATATATATATATATATATATATATATATATATATATATATATATATATATACACTATCAATAAAGCTAGAGATAATGGTAAACTAGTCTCTTCCTTAGTTTTAGACTTCTCTAAAGGTTTCGACACAGTTTTTCACAACAAGCTTCTACTTCAAATGTCCTCGCTAGGTCTGTCTCTCAACCCACGCTTTTGTGGTTCAAAATGCTACCTGTCCAATAAGTATCAGTAAAATGACACCCCACATTCTCTTCTTACCTCCCAGTCACCACCAATGTACCACAAGGCTCCTTGGTCCCCCCTCTTTAACATTTTCACCAACATCCTGTATACCTCCACACAACAAGTCACCCTAATACAATACACAAATGATTCTCCTCTCATTTGCACATCTGAAACATTTGCACCTTCAAAACTTACTCAGAAAGCTTTAACAGCCTCTGAAACATGGCTTCATAACTCACAATTCATGCACAACCCAAAAAAGACCAAACTACTCTTTTTACCCCAAACCCCCCTCTCATGAACAAACTAAATTTAAAGTCCTCTCACTCTCTTTTGATAACACAACCATTGAAGTCACTTATTATAGCAAGCTATTAGGGGTGATAGTGGATGATAATCTTACATTCAACCTGCACATACAAAATTGCATAAGAAAAACTCATCAAAAACAAGGGGTGCTTTACAGAGCCAGAAACCTTTCTTACCGATGCAGCTAAAGCTACACTTGCCACTACTTATCTCCTCCTCACTCTCGTTTATGGAGCTGTCATCCTTACTAACCTCCAGGCTTCACAAAAATTAAAACATGAATAATGCTATAACAAAGTTGATAAATTTGCAGCACATACCCCTTCCAGAACCCACCACTGTATAGCACTAAAAATGCTTAATTGGTTAGAACTGCCACATCAACTAACATTTACACAACTTCTTATCACCTATAAAATTATCCAGCATCCAGCATCTGCCTGTCCAGCACTAAAAAACATTCAACACAACTATGTTTCCAGTTAGTCATTGTGATTCAGTGACCAAAAACTCCTGTCTGTCTACAAACATAGCAAATCTGTTAGACATTGTCTCTATTTGGACAAGGTTGTTAAGGCCTGGGACTCCTTACCTGTGTCCATCAGGTCTATACCCTCCCTCCCATCTTTCAAAACCACTCTGAAAGACTTCCTAGCTAAAATCTGGCTCTGTTCTTATTCAAAACCAGGATAAACGACAGCCATAAAAGTGAACAAATATATTTTCATTCCTTATACCGTCTTACTCTTCCTTCTTCACTTACTTCCTTACTGCTATCTAATTCTCTTCCTTTCAAGGAAAAACGTCATGGGCATTCAGAATTGTGATATAGCTGAAACAACTGATGTCCTTAAAAGGTAATGTGCATATATTCCATGTTGCCTCTAATACAAGAGGTTTAAGGAATCACCATAGGCGCCGGAAGCTGTTGAAGACTGGGGGGGGGGGGGGGGGGGGCACTTAGTGGTCTAAAAACAGCAATTTTTTTTAAAAACTGTTTACTACCACAACATAAGCTCACTTAGAGGACATTTTAAGTTTAGCCAATTTCCCTTTTGCTGCTTGAATTAACATTTCTTGATTGGTCTTACCTATCTCATGGCTGATAATGGTACATTAGCCCGAGTGAAAATAACTGTGATCATACTACAGATAATTTGAGGGGACCCATGTAAGGGATGCAGCACTTAGGAACTGTCTCTATCCAGTAGTGGCATGAGGGGCAATCCTGGAGTGCATTTTCTATTACCCATCCTTAGATCCAAGTTGCATTTGAATATGGACATGGATGAGCTTTGTTTTACTTGAATGGATAGTCTGTAACACCCTGCTGGTCCAGCAGCAGCCCCCTCCCCAGCCACTCCAGTGTTCCATTACTTGGTTATTTCTCTTCAGTTACCATAAACACTGCTCAAACCTGTCAGAGTGCATACTGTTTTCTTATTTACTTCTACAATGATTACAGAAATTGAAATAAAATAGCGTAAACACTGAACCATTTGCTAAACAAACAATACAGTCTTGCAATGAAAACAGACTTAGCATGAGCAGTAAAACTTCTCTGTCCTTGAAACTCACATTCATTGAAATAGCATTAAAACTCACATTCAAAGAAAATGCATCTGGCCAGTGGAGGATTGTTTACCTTTAGGCTGTTTTCAAATCACAGGCTCCTTGCACACATTTTAGGGACATGCATATGTGTTATTTGATTCACCTTCCTGATTGTATTAAATTATATTCCTTGTATAATACAGCACCACTTGTTAGAATATGTTTTAAATTTGCAGTTTTGAACAGTCTTCTAGTAAGCAATGAAAGAAAATGCATGAACCAATGACAAAACTACCAACTTCAGAAAATTTCAACCATAAAAAGGCCACTCAAACTTCTGTCATTACAATCCACCAATATCAGTAAATATACAAAATCTCTGAGTAAAGTCATCTAAATAATTTCACATTAAAGAGTATAACGCCCCATTTGGTTTGTACCTCACAAGACATCTGCAACAGCTGGAAAGGCTGCAGAAATATCTCACTAAAAGAATCATAGGCCTAAAGCAGATGCCATATGTTGACCACCTAAAAAAACTCCAGCTATACTCTGTGGCATATCGTCTACTCAGAGGCGATCTCTGCTTACCATACAAGGCCATGTCAAACCCTGAGCTGTTGAGCATGCTCCCCTTAAAGAAATCCCAAATCCCTCAGAGCCACACGCTCCAGGGATCTAAACCTTGTCATCACAATGAACAAAACATGCTGGAGGGATAGGTTCCTGACCCAGAGACTTCCCATACTCTGGAATAGACTGCCCATACATGTCAAGCAGAGCGCCTCCTTGGCCATCTTCAAAAGGAACCTTGATGATTGGATGGGAGATAGGAAATTCACCCCGGGGATCATGTCAGTCGCCTTGCTAGACAGGGGTCCAGGGAAGTAAATATTGTGGGAAGAAATATCCAGGGAATTGTTATGGCTAGGCTTGTATAGGCCCTAGGGTCGATAGCCTAGTATCAACCTATGAACCTATGAAGAGGCTGCTAATAGCAAACACTTTATATTTCATTGTTTTATCTACAAATAAAGTGCCTATTGCTCTTGAAGAATAAACTGCCTATATTACATTTAAAAAATGATAAGCTAGTAATATTGCAATGGGGAATGAATAGCAAACTGATAACAGGTTCATAGTTACTAGGTATCTCTACAAAAGGAGGACATTCTCAGAACTGCAGTATCCACTCCCTTTAAAGTTCAACACGGTACAGTATCAGCGATCCATCTGCATACTTTGGAAGTAGAACCCTCAGCCTTCTGCATCAAGATCAAGTATACTACCTGGTGTACAACTACATGCAAACAGCTTAGCATAAGTAGCATTAAACTTTTTTTCTCCTGAAGCTCTCAACTCCTTGTAAAATCCTCACTCAACTCCTTGAATCACAAGTGGTGGTATGGATAGAGAATTCAGGCTGTTGTTCCTTGTACCTAAAGTACAGGGTTTGAGCCTGAGTAACATTAACCACCAGGTATACCTAACACACACACACACACTCACACACACACACACACACACACACACACACACACACACACACACACACACACACACACACACACACAGACAGACAGACACGCACACACACACACACACACACACACACACACACACACACACACACACACACACACACACACACACACACACAGTGAAACACAAAATTCCTTGCAGCAGCATATATCAACAAGTGAAACACAATCCCTCTATACATCAGAACGTGAAAGACAATCTCCCCCAACCAGAAACATGATCTGAAGAACCAGAAATCCCCCCAACTAGAAACAGCATATGTCTGACACATCTTACCAGAAACATGATCCGAAGCATACACCACTACCTGTTAGGTAGACAGGAAATGAAAGTTTAAAACTTTGCTCCAAAGTAAATCTGCGATGCAGACGCATGTATGGATCTTCCGGTCCTCCTTAAAGCCAAGAGGCTGCTGCCATGGGGACTAGACTAGTCCTGTAAAAGTGTGTGTGGAGGTGCTCCCTCCCCCTCACTCAATGTTTCCAGCCCCTATGGGAATCACACAGTGGAAAGTCTAGCCATGCTAGATTTTTCTTTTGGTTTTTACTGATTGTTTTTTTTTTCTGTGTGACCTTTTCAGTCATTGTTGTAGTCTCCTAATGACACCTGGAAAAATATCATCAACAACAGCAATTAAACTGAGTGGTATTAATATATTATGACATTTTAGATCTACTATTTATAGGAAGAGCTGTTTTGAAAGTGATGATCCAATATGTTGTCTTATGTATTATTTCCACTTTTACTGTACTTTCTAGAGCTTTTCTTCCCAGGATTCCATTGAAAACAAGGGTTCTTAGCCCAGTCGAACTATCCTGACCAGTAAAATGTAAACAAATAAATAATAGGGCAATTATTAAATACCTAGATCTGCTTGCAGCAGTCCTGTGACATGGAAATTGCATTTCTTGCCATATTACAAATTGACTAAATCATAGGAGCATCCAGCTTCTTCTGAGCATGGTCCACTAAGAGTAAAACACTGTAATTGCAATGGTGAGACTCAGAGTTGTATAACTTATCTTGGAATTGCAGCCACACTAATTTTCCCATCAACCATTATCAAAAATGCTGACATCCACCAATACTGCCAAATTAGTCCTAATTGTACTCCTGACTGAATGCTCATGGAGAGAGTAGCAGGAGTGGGGAAATATAATTCCACCACCTTACCCTTGTCTGAAGGTATCAGGCTCTCCACATGTGAGAGGGAATCTACCCAAGCATATCCACTCACATTTATTTTGGAATCTATGTTTCAGTGAAGAAAATGGTTAAAGTTAACAAAGGAGTAAATAAAATAAAATTATGCAACTAATTTACTGCCCACACGTAAATCCAAGTTGCCTTAAGACAAAAGGCGTATGATCTTAGAGGTGAGAGTGATGAATTCCTTACCCTAATTAGAACGATTGGTGAAAGAGCATTCATGAAGCTTGCTCCTGGAATCATCTTCCAAATGACACAAGACAAGAAAACACATTGGTCTTTTTAAAGATTCTTTTCTGAAGGACACCAACTGCTCTTATTTTAAAGAAAAGGAATAATTAAAAATGTCAGAGAATGCTAAACATCAAGTCTTATATGCTGGTACCTTGTTTCTGCTGCAAAAAGTCTAAAGTACCATAAATCTCCTACTAACAATATTGTCATCATTAATATTAAAACAGTTTAAATACTACAGAGGTAATCATGTATGCTATTTTGATTCTAAGTGCCTACCAATTATTTAAATGAATATATTAAACACTTGTTCTATATATACTATATATATATATATATATATATATATATATATATATATATATATATATATATCATATTATTGTTCCTGAGAATATATATCTCATTTTCTTGTTATACAAACTGTTTCACTGTCAATTATCGATAGCTTTGTTCTGTCATTGTTAATATTAATTTTGCAGCATTTCTTTCAGTTCATTTCTTTCTTTCTAGTTATGACCTGCCTTCATGATATGTGACAATATATCATATCAATGAGTGTGTGCAAATGGTTAGGAGTAAGTCACAATGACCTAGTAACACCGTGACTACTACGGTGAATATAAACACTAAAAATCACAGTGACTTGATAACACTGTTAAGGCTATGGTTTCAGTCAGTAGTTTGTAGCAGATGTGGCTGAATCACAGTGACTTGATAACACTGTTAAGGCTATGGTTTCAGACAGTGGTTTGTAGGAGATGTGGCTGAATCACAGTGACTTGATAACACTGTTAAGGCTATGGTTTCAGACAGTGGTTTGTAGCAGATGTGGCTGAATCACAGTGACTTGATAACACTAAGGCTATGGTTTCAGACAGTGGTTTGTAGCAGATGTGACTGAATCACAGTGACTTGATAACACTGTTAAGGCTATGGTTTCAGACAGTGGTTTGTAGCAGATGTGGCTGAATCACAGTGACTTGATAACACTGTTAAGGCTATGGTTTCAGACAGTGGTTTGTAGCACATTTTGCTGAATCACAGTGACTTGATAACACTGTTAAGGCTATGGTTTCAGACAGTGGTTTGTAGCAGATGTGGCTGAATCACAGTGACTTGATAACACTGTTAAGGCTATGGTTTCAGACAGTGGTTTGTAGCAGATGTGGCTGAATCACAGTGACTTGATAACACTGTTAAGGCTATGGTTTCAGACAGTGGTTTGTAGCAGATGTGGCTGAATCACAGTGACTTGATAACACTGTTAAGGCTATGGTTTCAGACAGTGGTTTGTAGCAGATGTGGCTGAATCACAGTGACTTGATAACACTGTTAAGGCTATGGTTTCAGACAGTGGTTTGTAGCAGATGTGGCTGAATCACAGTGACTTGATAACACTGTTAAGGCTATGGTTTCAGACAGTGGTTTGTAGCAGATGTGGCTGAATCACAGTGACTTGATAACACTGTTAAGGCTATGGTTTCAGACAGTGGTTTGTAGCAGATGTGGCTGAATCACAGTGACTTGATAACACTGTTAAGGCTATGGTTTCAGACAGTGGTTTGTAGCAGATGTGGCTGAATCACAGTGACTTGATAACACTGTTAAGGGTATGGTTTCAGACAGTGGTTTGTAGCAGGTGTGGCTGAATCACAGTGACTTGATAACACTGTTAAGGCTATGGTTTCCGACACTAGTTTGTAGCAGATGTGGCTGAATCACAGTAACTTGATAACACTGTTAAGGCTATAGTTTCAGACAGTGGTTTGTAGCAGATGTGGCTGAATCACAGTGACTTGATAACACTCTTAAGGCTATGGTTTCAGTCAGTGGTTTGTAGCAGATGTGGCTGAATCACAGTGACTTGATAACACTGTTAAGGCTATGGTTTCAGACAGTGGTTTGTAGCAGATGTGGCTGAATCACAGTGACTTGATAACACTGTTAAGGCTATGGTTTCAGACAGTGGTTTGTAGCAGAAGTGGTGAATCACAGTGACTTGATAACACTGTTAAGGTTATGGTTTCAGACAGTGGTTTGTAGCAGATGTGGCTGAATCACAGTGACTTGACTACACTGTTAAGGCTATGGTTTCAGACAGTGGTTTGTAGCAGATGTGGCTGAATCACAGTGACTTGACTACACTGTTAAGGCTATGGTTTCAGACAGTGGTTTGTAGCAGATGTGGTTGAATCACAGTGACTTGATAACACTGTTAAGGCTATGGTTTCAGACAGTGGTTTGTAGCAGATGTGGTTGAATCACAGTGACTTGATAACACTATTAAGGCTATGGTTTCAGACAGTGGTTTGTAGCAGATGTGGCTGAATCACAGTGACTTGATAACACTGTTAAGGCTATGGTTTCAGACAGTGGTTTGTAGCAGATGTGGCTGAATCACAGTGACTTGATAACACTGTTAAGGCTATGGTTTCAGACAGTGGTTTGTAGCAGATGTGGCTGAATCACAGTGACTTGATAACACCGTTAAGGCTATGGTTTCAGACAGTGGTTTGTAGCAGATGTGGCTGAATCACAGTGACTTGATAACACTGTTAAGGCTATGGTTTCAGACAGTGGATTGTAGCAGATGTGGCTGAATCACAGTGACTTGATACCACTGTAAAGGCTATGGTTTCAGACAGTGGTTTGTAGCAGATGTGGCTGAATCACAGTGACTTGATAACACTGTTAAGGCTATGGTTTCAGACAGTGGTTTGTAGCAGATGTGGCTGAATCACAGTGACTTGATAACACTGTTAAGGCTATGGTTTCAGACAGTGGTTTGTAGCAGATGTGGCTGAATCACAGTGACTTGATAACACTGTTAAGGCTATGGTTTCAGACAGTGGTTTGTAGCAGATGTGGCTGAATCACAGTGACTTGATAACACTGTAAAGGCTATGGTTTCAGACAGTGGTTTGTAGCAGATGTGGCTGAATCACAGTGACTTGATAACACTGTTAAGGCTATGGTTTTAGACAGTGGTTTGTAGCAGATGTGGCTGAATCACAGTGACTTGATAACACTGTTAAGGCTATGGTTTCAGACAGTGGTTTGTAGCAGATGTGGCTGAATCACATTGACTTGATAACACTGTTAAGGCTATGGTTTCAGACAGTGGTTTGTAGCAGATGTGGCTGAATCACAGTGACTTGACTACACTGTTAAGGCTATGGTTTCAGAGAGTGGTTTGTAGCAGATGTGGCTGAATCACAGTGACTTGATAACACTGTTAAGGCTATGGTTTCAGACAGTGGTTTGTAGCAGATGTGGCTGAATCACAGTGACTTGATAACACTGTTAAGGCTATGGTTTCAGACAGTGGTTTGTAGCAGATGTGGCTGAATCACAGTGACTTGATACTGTTAAGGCTCTGGTTTCAGACAGTGGTTTGTAGCAGATGTGGCTGAGTCACAGTGACTTGATAACACTGTTAAGGCTATGGTTTCAGACAGTGGTTTGTAGCAGATGTGGCTGAATCACAGTGACTTGATAACACTGTTAAGGCTATGGTTTCAGACAGTGGTTTGTAGCAGATGTGGCTGAATCACAGTGACTTGATAACACTGTTAAGGCTATGGTTTCAGACAGTGGTTTGTAGCAGATGTGGCTGAATCACAGTGACTTGACTACACTGTTAAGGCTATGGTTTCAGACAGTGGTTTGTAGCAGATGTGGCTGAATCACAGTGACTTTATAACACAATTAAGGCTATGGTTTCTGACAGTGGTTTGTAGCAGATGTGGCTGAATTACAGTGACTTGATAACACTGTTAAGGCTATGGTTTCAGACAGTGGTTAGTAGCAGATATGGCTGAATCACAGTGACTTGATAACACTGTTAAGGCTATGGTTTCAGACAGTGGTTTGTAGCAGATGTGGCTGAATCACAGTGACTTGATAACACTGTTAAGGCTATGGTTTCAGACAGTGGTTTGTAGCAGATGTGGCTGAATCACAGTGACTTGATAACACTGTTAAGGCTATGGTTTCAGACAGTGGTTTGTAGCAGATGTGGATGAATCACAGTGAGTTGATAACACTGTTAAGGCTATGGTTTCAGACAGTGGTTTGTAGCAGATGTGGCTGAATCACATTGACTTGATAACACTGTTAAGGCTATGGTTTCAGACAGTGGTTTGTAGCAGATGTGGCTGAATCACAGTGACTTGATAACACTGTTAAGGCTATGGTTTCAGACAGTGGTTTGTAGCAGATGTGGCTGAATCACAGTGACTTGATAACACTGTTAAGGCTATGGTTTCAGACAGTGGTTTGTAGCAGATGTGGCTGAATCACAGTGACTTGATAACACTGTTAAGGCTATGGTTTCCGACAGTAGTTTGTAGCAGATGTGGCTGAATCACAGTAACTTGATAACACTGTTAAGGCTATAGTTTCAGACAGTGGTTTGTAGCAGATGTGGCTGAATCACAGTGACTTGATAACACTGTTAAGGCTATGGTTTCAGTCAGTGGTTTGTAGCAGATGTGGCTGAATCACAGTGACTTGATAACACTGTTAAGGCTATGGTTTCAGACAGTGGTTTGTAGCAGATGTGGCTGAATCACAGTGACTTGATAACACTGTTAAGGCTATGGTTTCAGACAGTGGTTTGTAGCAGAAGTGGCTGAATCACAGTGACTTGATAACACTGTTAAGGTTATGGTTTCAGACAGTGGTTTGTAGCAGATGTGGCTGAATCACAGTGACTTGACTACACTGTTAAGGCTATGGTTTCAGACAGTGGTTTGTAGCAGATGTGGCTGAATCACAGTGACTTGACTACACTGTTAAGGCTATGGTTTCAGACAGTGGTTTGTAGCAGATGTGGTTGAATCACAGTGACTTGATAACACTGTTAAGGCTATGGTTTCAGACAGTGGTTTGTAGCAGATGTGGTTGAATCACAGTGACTTGATAACACTATTAAGGCTATGGTTTCAGACAGTGGTTTGTAGCAGATGTGGCTGAATCACAGTGACTTGATAACACTGTTAAGGCTATGGTTTCAGACAGTGGTTTGTAGCAGATGTGGCTGAATCACAGTGACTTGATAACACTGTTAAGGCTATGGTTTCAGACAGTGGTTTGTAGCAGATGTGGCTGAATCACAGTGACTTGATAACACCGTTAAGGCTATGGTTTCAGACAGTGGTTTGTAGCAGATGTGGCTGAATCACAGTGACTTGATAACACTGTTAAGGCTATGGTTTCAGACAGTGGATTGTAGCAGATGTGGCTGAATCACAGTGACTTGATACCACTGTAAAGGCTATGGTTTCAGACAGTGGTTTGTAGCAGATGTGGCTGAATCACAGTGACTTGATAACACTGTTAAGGCTATGGTTTCAGACAGTGGTTTGTAGCAGATGTGGCTGAATCACAGTGACTTGATAACACTGTTAAGGCTATGGTTTCAGACAGTGGTTTGTAGCAGATGTGGCTGAATCACAGTGACTTGATAACACTGTTAAGGCTATGGTTTCAGACAGTGGTTTGTAGCAGATGTGGCTGAATCACAGTGACTTGATAACACTGTAAAGGCTATGGTTTCAGACAGTGGTTTGTAGCAGATGTGGCTGAATCACAGTGACTTGATAACACTGTTAAGGCTATGGTTTTAGACAGTGGTTTGTAGCAGATGTGGCTGAATCACAGTGACTTGATAACACTGTTAAGGCTATGGTTTCAGACAGTGGTTTGTAGCAGATGTGGCTGAATCACATTGACTTGATAACACTGTTAAGGCTATGGTTTCAGACAGTGGTTTGTAGCAGATGTGGCTGAATCACAGTGACTTGACTACACTGTTAAGGCTATGGTTTCAGAGAGTGGTTTGTAGCAGATGTGGCTGAATCACAGTGACTTGATAACACTGTTAAGGCTATGGTTTCAGACAGTGGTTTGTAGCAGATGTGGCTGAATCACAGTGACTTGATAACACTGTTAAGGCTATGGTTTCAGACAGTGGTTTGTAGCAGATGTGGCTGAATCACAGTGACTTGATACTGTTAAGGCTCTGGTTTCAGACAGTGGTTTGTAGCAGATGTGGCTGAGTCACAGTGACTTGATAACACTGTTAAGGCTATGGTTTCAGACAGTGGTTTGTAGCAGATGTGGCTGAATCACAGTGACTTGCTAACACTGTTAAGGCTATGGTGTCAGACAGTGGTTTGTAGCAGATGTGGCTGAATCACAGTGACTTGATAACACTGTTAAGGCTATGGTTTCAGACAGTGGTTTGTAGCAGATGTGGCTGAATCACAGTGACTTGACTACACTGTTAAGGCTATGGTTTCAGACAGTGGTTTGTAGCAGATGTGGCCGAATCACAGTGACTTTATAACACAATTAAGGCTATGGTTTCTGACAGTGGTTTGTAGCAGATGTGGCTGAATCACAGTGACTTGATAACACTGTTAAGGCTATGGTTTCAGACAGTGGTTAGTAGCAGATATGGCTGAATCACAGTGACTTGATAACACTGTTAAGGCTATGGTTTCAGACAGTGGTTTGTAGCAGATGTGGCTGAATCACAGTGACTTGATAACACTGTTAAGGCTATGGTTTCAGACAGTGGTTTGTAGCAGATGTGGCTGAATCACAGTGACTTGATAACACTGTTAAGGCTATGGTTTCAGAAAGTGGTTTGTAGCAGATGTGGATGAATCACAGTGACTTGATAACACTGTTAAGGCTATGGTTTCAGACAGTGGTTTGTAGCAGATGTGGCTGAATCACAGTGACTTGACTACACTGTTAAGGCTATGGTTTCAGAGAGTGGTTTGTAGCAGATGTGGCTGAATCACAGTGACTTGATAACACTGTTAAGGCTATGGTTTCAGACAGTGGTTTGTAGCAGATGTGGCTGAATCACAGTGACTTGATAACACTGTTAAGGCTATGGTTTCAGACAGTGGTTTGTAGCAGATGTGGCTGAATCACAGTGACTTGATAACACTGTTAAGGCTATGGTTTTAGACAGTGGTTTGTAGCAGATGTGGCTGAATCACAGTGACTTGATAACACTGTTAAGGCTATGGTTTCAGACAGTGGTTTGTAGCAGATGTGGCTGAGTCACAGTGACTTGATAACACTGTTAAGGCTATGGTTTCAGACAGTGGTTTGTAGCAGATGTGGCTGAATCACAGTGACTTGACTACACTGTTAAGGCTATGGTTTCAGAGAGTGGTTTGTAGCAGATGTGGCTGAATCACAGTGACTTGATAACACTGTTAAGGCTATGGTTTCAGACAGTGGTTTGTAGCAGATGTGGCTGAATCACAGTGACTTGATAACACTGTTAAGGCTATGGTTTCAGACAGTGGTTTGTAGCAGATGTGGCTGAATCACAGTGACTTGATACTGTTAAGGCTCTGGTTTCAGACAGTGGTTTGTAGCAGATGTGGCTGAGTCACAGTGACTTGATAACACTGTTAAGGCTATGGTTTCAGACAGTGGTTTGTAGCAGATGTGGCTGAATCACAGTGACTTGATAACACTGTTAAGGCTATGGTTTCAGACAGTGGTTTGTAGCAGATGTGGCTGAATCACAGTGACTTGATAACACTGTTAAGGCTATGGTTTCAGACAGTGGTTTGTAGCAGA